>NC_072736.1:26521594-26821594 GCF_026930045.1 Uloborus diversus | reverse complement strand
TTTGCTATTTATCTGAAAACTAATATGTATGCAAACCAGGTTAAATGGTACTATTCTTCATACATCAACTCTCATTCTTAAACTCAAGGGGGGAAATATTTGTTCTTCAACATACAAAATTAATGCACATTTTATATCACAGGACAAAAAAAAGCTTATAGTGCTGTCTAATTTCATGATTTGTTCGGATATGATCATTCGATTCTTATGAAATGTATTAGTGAATTCAATGGAATAACGCATGCCCAGTGGCGTACATAGCACCCCCGCATGTGGGCGGGGGGGGGGGGGGGCGCAAGAGATGTGAGGGCACATTGTCTGAAAAAAATAAAACTGTTAAATTTTATAAAAATTTCTTGTCAGGGTAGGGAACCTTTAAATCTTGTGGGGGGAGGGGGGCGCACTGAAGCATTTGTACACTACTGTGCAATGTGCATGCCAGTTTAACATCCTTACATTGGTGATACTGTAAGTTAATAGAAGACTTCAATTTTTGAGACAGTAATTTCTCACAACACATACTGCTAACTATGACAGAAAGCTCTGTTAATGAATTATTAAAAATAGATGTAGTTTACTTACATTATTCGAGCGCAGGGCTCCCCTCTTCTTCGTGTAGTCGACTCGAGGAATCAACTTCAGATGGACGAAATTCTGGGCCATGTTTACAAAATCTACCTGCAGGAAAATAAACAACCAACATTACATACAAAATGATTACATTGATAATTCTACGATATTATTTGATAGTATTGTATTTGAGAATGACTAAACTTGTACAATGTTATTTGGTGATATTGCATAAAACTATTTGGTGCGCTGAATTTTTGGGTTTTGTGTAAGAGGCACAACAGGTTCTATCAAGGAAAAAAAAGACAAACTTTCACAACACCTGTGCAAGATCATCTTTGTAGAGACCTCTCTTGAGTCGAACCCACTGCTTTGGCTTCAGTTGGGCCTGCTCCTTTGTCACACGCAACACATCCGTCATCTCTTTGATGGGGACCATCTGGAAGTAGAAACTACTATTATTTCTGCAATCAACAACGCCAACCAACTTTTCAACAGAGATCAACCAATAACAATAGCAATAAATGCTATAACTAAGAGGAAAAAGAATATTTGCCACAGCTCTCAAAGTCTTGATCCATTTAATTGGAAATTACTGCTTATGAACTTTAAAAGTCAAGATGACAACCAAAAAATTTACAGATCAGGAAAACTAAATTTTGAGAATGTGGATAAACAACTAGTTTTGCTGCTGACCACAAAAGCAAAGATTAAAGGTAGGGAAAACGGAAGTTTAAGTGTCACTTGTAAATATGCATACATTTGAAGAAAAGAGGATTCCAAACACAAGGATTAAATCAAGATTTGACACGAAAGGTTTAAGTATGCTTTGAGAAATATCAGACACATGAATTGCTTCAACAATAAGTTCGAAATCATCTTTTTGTGGCACACATATTTCTATGGCAAGTTTTCTGTTTTTCTTTTTCTTTTCAAAAATTCCAAAATATAATTCATGGGTTTTTTCTAATGCAAAACCAAGATTATGTTACCCGAAAAACTAATTTGGACTTTTAAATTTAACTTTATAACTGACTAACAATTTTAAACTGTCAATGAGAAAAATAGACAAGTAAAATCAGGGTTCATACACTTTTGGTTAAAAAAAGTTCCCTGACTTTTCCAGGTTTTCCAGGTTGTTTTTCAGAAAACTCCAGGTTACTCGCTTCATTCAAAATTTAAGTTTAAATAGTAATATTTTCAAAATAATTAAAATTGTTTAAAGTAGCAATGCAGAAGAACTGAAACTTCTCCCCTTAGATTTAAAAAAAAAACTTGGAATTTTTTTTTCCTTTGTTTTCTCTGTCAAAATTTTAAGTTTTTTTTTCAACACTTTGTTCAAAATTGTTTTAATTTGTTTACTATTTGTTGAAAACAGAGTACTTTCACCATATTTTAGCCTTTCTTTGATGTCATGCGTAATATTATAGCGTTTTGCTGTAGTCCTGCAGCAACCTTTTAGCATCCGCTTTTGGTTTACAATACTGCTTTTTATTTTCTTATTAGTAGGTTACACTAAACATACTGAGCAAAATGCAAAGCTAAATTTCAGTATAAATATGATTAACTTGTTGCATCGATCAGCATACCATGTAATGCATAGTAACAAAAATCAACATCCGCCAATCATAGGCCGATGCCAATAATCTTTTTTTTTTTTTTTCACATATTAAAGGACGCTTACATTAAAATTTCAAATTTTCTTCTCCAGAAAATAACAGTTAATTTTCAAAAATTCATAACTTTTTGCACATTTAATGTTATTTTCAATAGTTCACATTAATGTTCACATCCAATTCTCTTTCTGGAAGTTTAAGTCTACTTCCATTGTGCAAACGATCAAATATGGCGACAAAGTGAAAAATTTAAAATAATAAGTAGATTTTTGGCTTTGCAGTATAAAAGTAGTAATAAATAATTAATAATCCTTAAAAAACTACAATAAAAGCAAAATAGTCAGTATTTAACACATAAGAGTCTAAATCAATTAAAACAAAAAAATGTTATGAAGATTAAATTTTGCATTTTTCCGGAAAATAATTACAAATTATCCGGAAAAAAAGGCACAATTTGTGTTGTTTTCAATAGTTTGCATTGCAATTAACATCCAATGCCGTTTTCGGGAACTTAGACACTTAAAAAGTCTTGTGTACTTCCATCTTGGGAATGACCAAATATGGCGGCTAAGCCCAAAAATAATAAATAACTTTTTTAATTTGTCGCATGAAGACAATAAAAAAATAATAAATCTTGATGAAACTACAATTCATTGAAAAGTTTTAATCACATTTGCGTCCAAGGCAGTGAGGATATAATCTTATCCTTCTGTTTTAAGAACAAAATTTTTCATTTCTCAAGAAAATTATTTTAAATAATAATAATAATAGAAAAACAATTTGCAGAAAATTTTTTGTTATTTTCATCAGTTTTCAATGAAAGAAAACATCCAATTCTGCTTTGTTTTTAGAAACTTAGGCATTTTAGGATCGTATCTACTTCCATCTTGTGAATGACCAAAGATGGCGACTACGTTTCACACATAGCTAAAATGATTTTCCGATCAAAAAAAAAACGATTTTCCCCGATCGATCCTCCCATCTACAGGTTGTGCTTCCGAAGCAGTAAATTGTCTTCTCTCCTGTTGAGTTTGTGCAAAATTCCTGTTCACTTGATTTTTTTTTCCCTTGGGAACTACTGAGAGCCAAAAATGGCGGCTGCTGAAGATTTTTTTGGGTCGCCACTTTTTTCATTGCTATAAAATTGTTACAATTTTTTTTAAATACATCGATAAAAATGAAGATTAGATCTCATAAAACAAAATTCCCTGGGAAAAAATTGGGAAAAGAAAAACTTTGGGGACACATTTGGAAAATTCCCTGACATTTTTGACTATGTCATTTTCCCTGATAATTTCCGGTTTTCCCGGAGCGTACGAACCCTGAAATGAACAGAATGTTGTGGCAACCCATCTAAAACTTTAGGCAGTAGAAAGAAATGCGTTCCCCTCACTGACTCCATGTAAGAAAATCTTCGCTCTTTTGGCGCATTTTTCGTTGTGAAAAAAAAACGTTCGTTTTTCCATTGCTGTTTTTAAGTGCCAGAGTCAGTTTAGATAAAAATTTACAATTTTTTTCGTGAAATCATAATAAAAAGGAATCTCATGATACTTAATTCCTTGGGAAAAAAATGGAAAAAAATTTTTGGAGGACAAAATTTGAAAACTCCCTGACTTTTCCCTGACATTTTCGACAGTGTTATTTTCCCTGACAATTCCCGGTTTTCCCGGAATTCCCGGAGCGTACGAACCCTGAAAATAAACTTAAATGATTTCCAACTCATATCTTTCATTTTCTCTTAGATACACATTTAAAAAAAATTTAAACGGTTTTCACACTAGAAACTCAAACATAAGAGCTTTTTCTTGCTGGAAGTCTTATGCAAGAGCACACCTTGTTGTAAAAATCAGTTTATAATTTACAATATTTGATTCTTTTTTTTTCCTTTTTTTTTTTGTTAATTAAAAGCTTGTATTTATGGAAAAACGAAAAATTATTCTGTATGGTAGAACTTAGAGTTGTAATTTTCATATTTGGATAAAAATTTGTTGTTTTGTGTACATAATAAGCAAAGGTACAAAATCTATCAATAACCAAACAGCAGTGTTACTTTCTTTGGGGATAGGGGAGGGAACATTAAATATTGAGCATATAAAATGATTGAACAAAAGAGTTAATAAATGTGACATCCATCTTTACATTTGGAACATTAAACAAAATCAGACAGATAAATTTATATTTCCAGCTGTAATTAAGTGTGTCTATCCAGTTTGAAGCCAAGCAATGTCAATTTCAGATTTCTTCAATCTTTTAAGAGTGCATATTTAGTAAAATTTCATTTTTAGGGGCAATATTATGAATAGGAACACCTTTAATTGTACCACAATAATTCATTTTGAAAGGAATAGAAATTTTAGAGTCAACTTACCATCTGTTGGTATTGTCCCATGCGTAAGTTGCCAACGCCAGCGATGGCTTGTTTAACATGAGTTTGTTTGTAGGCCTCAATATAAATATAACCTTTCACTCCTTCAGGAGCCACCACACTTTTGATTTGCAAAGGCTGCAAAGACATTTTTTTTGAATATCAGCACAGTTACAAAAAAAAGAAAAATGGATTGCAAGATTTGTGAAACTTTGCTTCTTACATTTTTTCCCCCTATACAAAAATCAGTTTAGTGTATCATTTGAATAGAACAGCATAAAGACAAACATTACAGGGATAACCAGGGTTAGAAATTTTTAAAGAATATTTGATATTAAGCAACAATGGATTCATTATTCAGGGGGGAAACTTCTCTATACAACTTAAATTTATACAGTGAAACCTGTGTATAACGATAATGTCTATAACAATTTTTTTTTTTTTGGCCCCAGCAAAATGTCAGCATGAATAATTCAAACTGTCAATAACAATAACCTGTCTATTACGATATTTTTTTTTAGGTCCCAACATTATCGTTGTAGACAGGTTTTACTGTACTTGATTGGTGCTAGACGGTTTATGTTTTAAAAATTAAACTAAGCAGACCAAATTTGTGTCTTGATCCACCCTGGTTTCTGGAACAATGTCATGTTGTGCTGTCAGATAGCAAGTCAAGTCAAGCTTTTTTTTTATGGGGGGGGGGGGGGGACAGAATAGATAATTTTGCATCTTGGCTTTTCCTTGCTGTTTTATTGTTCTGCTTTTTTTACAGATCTTTCAGCATCATTGTTGATTTCTTTTTTCCGCCAAAATTTATTTACTGCTGTCAAGTAGAAGTTGATGTGAAATCATGTGTACATAATTCAAGTAAACAAAAGCTGAGTACTTTTGCCTCTAGTCCCTTAATAGTTTCTTCTAGAAGTGTACTAGAAACTTGGGTTTGACGATATTTTCTTCCAGCTTTTAGTTCAGTCAGCAAATTTTTGAAATTTAATAACAATGAATAAGATTTCTAAAAGATTTTCTCAGCTGATTTCTTTGAATACTCAAATTCTCCATTTGCCTCTTCAAACTTTCTTCTTTCTTGCTCCAATTGTTATGATTCTTATAAGCTGCACTTGTTAAATTCTGGATCTTTTCACTGACTTAACTTTCAAATAATTTAAAAGCGTCACTTACTGTAGGCCTAGTATTCCCTAAAAAAGGGGAAAATTGGTGTAACTTTTTCTTTATACAATGTAAATTAGCATAAAGTATCTTTAACGTCAGATTACACATCTATGTGATGGATAGAGAAAGATTGAATATCACACTGCTTTGATGCAATCGTTGATTGCCAGTCACTGTGAGGGGAGAGAGCTTTTTAAAACTTATTTTTAAATCACTTAAAAGAGGACCAAAACGTAAAAAAAGCGTACCAAAAGGGACTTAACTCTAAAAAAACAAATTGGGGGGGGGGGAGTTACCATTTGAGTACCCTGAAGCATGCAATTTATTTATTTATTTATTTATTTTTCATTATAGCACTGTTTTGTTGAATAAATTATCCACACTAAGGAAAATGCTAATTACTTATGGAACCATTTGTTTTTCAAGTTTTTCAAGGGACATCACATGGTTACCTTTTACACTACATCAATCAAATGACAGACATAAATGAAAACATATTTTTCAAAGAAATGCAATCCTTGTAATTTTAAATAATTGAACATTTACCTCTTCAGTATACTGATAAGCAATGAATTTCCTCATGAGCAAAAGAACTGTTGATTTTTCTTCACCGATTCGACATTTGACCATCCACAAGTTTGGATCCCTATTTTAAGCAAATAATGGGTTGAGCAAAATGTTCCAATACACATAAGTAAAACTACAATTATCCGAATAGCTTTCAGAATTTCAGAAAAAGAAGAAGTTTTGCCTGTGCGTTACTCCCTATGCGTCAAACATTTTACTCTTTGACACAGATATTCAACAAGCATTGACTTTCATTTAAAATACAATACGTACACACTGTGATGGATAGCACTTGTAAGTAGGCTTAACATGCATAAGCGTTGCCTTTCCTTTTGATTAATTAGAACCTCCATTTCTTTAAAAAGCTTTTCTCCTATTTTCAGCATATGAACAATAGTTAAGCAAAATAGATTTTTTTTTTCGAAAAAACTCAATCATCCACATTTTCGATTACCCAAATGGGATCAATTGATTCGAATAATTGGAGTTTCAGTGTATATTAATTATGAGATTAATGTATTATGTGAATAACTTTTTGACAAAAGAGTACATAAGGGTACACTGGTACTTGGCGACTTGTTTACTTTCAACTTTGGCAAAATCAGAAAAAGATAGTTTATTTCACTGCTATGCTTGCTCCTCATGCAACATTCTGAAAGATTTTAATATTTAAATTACATAAACTATTTATTTCGTGGTCTATTTTACATTTAATAAAGCACTAAATATTGTTTAATTTAGTTGGTGGACAATTTTACATTTTGATAGAACTTTTAATGCTATTTATAAATTATTTCTCTTTTAGTGGATTATTTTGTATTTCAATGGCTAAATTTATTTATCTGGCTACATTTTAACTTTTTCTAAAATCAGTGCTTTGATTAGCAATAACTTTTTCATAAGAAATAAGAAAAGACCTATACCTCTACTTTGAAAAAAAAAAGGGCTGAATTCTAAGAAAGTGGAAAATGATCCCAGTAAGAATGAACATGCACTTTTACACATATCAGGATATTACTACATGCATTAAAAATACATTCATAAGTTTACATATAAGGCAGTGAGAATCTAAAGGGTGTAAGTGAACATTTTCAAGTTTTGAGTAAAACGTGTATAAAGATTACGTCTTAGGTAGGCTTTTATTGATTTTTTTTTTCTAAATTATGCTGCACAGCAGCACCTACCAGAGCTACTAGTACTATCTCTTGCCCCAAGACAGATGAGGGGTTCACCTACCATTTGTACTGGTTATCTACAAATTTTGAGTTTTGCCGCTTGCATCCTTTTGCTTCTCACTACCTCATATAAAATAAAGTAATAGGAAAATTCAAAAAATAACAGAAACTGAATAACGTACAGGGTGTTTTGTGAAAGACCTTTATTTTTGCAAACCGTTATGCCTAGATGCATACTTCCAATTACAAAAAATGTATAAAATCAGATGCAGGGTTAAGATATTGAAAGTTTGAAGCAAAAGTAAAAATAAATCAAAAATACAAAATTTAACTTTTTGTACGGGCCTTAGGTCCACTAACTTATATTCAAGGAAATAATTTCCACTGAAAAATAATTCAAACACAAAAGTTTGACAATATTACGACCAATATTCACAGAGATTTGAAACGCAGTGTTTTGTGACTTACACCACTTTACTCTTGCCATCAGTAATACCTTTTGGGAGAAAATACAGCAGTTAAGAAGGGTTTTAAATTATATGTGAGCATCGAATGGTTTTTCAAATTGTTTGAGGTTTTGTAGTGTGTTTTTGCGCATCATGGCATAACATTTGCATTTATTTTCGAATAGCAATGAAAAATATAAATATTTGTTTTTTTACTTCAACAGCCTGTCATTCTTCTGAAAGGGCGATAACTTCCAATCTCATCTTCTATACCGTTCGTTAAAATTTTGAACCCAAATATCTCCTTCAGTTTTGGTCGCACAAATGTCAAATTTTTGTGTTAGTAATATTTTTCAATTTGGATTATTACCCTAAATGTAAATTAAGTGGTTCATATAAAAGTTAAATTTTGCAATTTTTGACTCATTTTTATTTTTGCTTCAAACTTTCAATATCTTAACTCTGCATCTGATTTCAAGTATTTTTGCAACTGAAAGTATACATCTAAGACTAACGGTTGCAAAAATAGAGGTCCTGCAGGTTAAAACGAAACGCCCTTTATGAAACATGATGGACGGGGGGATGAGTAAATTATTACAATTAAAAATAAAATGAATCAATTACACTAAATACTGAAATCTAAATCTAGCTTTGAAAATAATAAATATTTACAGGATGCAAAAAATTGAAATCTCAAATGATAAAAACTTCTAGATATTAAAATGCAACTTATTTTTAAATTACAATGTTTTTCAGATGAGGTCAAAAAATAGTTGCTTTATTTGGAGATATAGGTTTAAATTATTTAAAAATTACTATTTGAAATTTCAAAGTCAGTCAACATAGAAAATGGGGCTAAAAATGGTGTTTTGATTTGTAGTTAGAGGGTTGATGTATTTAAAAACTGTTACAGCAAAACTCAATCTTCAAAATATGGCTATATCGTATATTTCTAATTTATTCAAAAATTCTACGCAGTAAATCTACAACAATCAATCTAAGAAGTTCCACTTTAAGTAGAAAACTTTTCTATGAATGTGCTTTTCTTATATCCTGGCTATTTCACAGTTAAAAATTTAGCATGATTGAAGTTTTTAGTGAAGGGTTTAAAAAGACATAAGTATGAATAGGACATATATTTACACAGCAGGCAGGGTTGCTGCTGACTTGCTGTAATGTATAAAATATTCCAAAATTTTAAATTAGAACACATAAGTTAGAACTGCATCCTGTGGCACGCATAAATTTGACTCCCAAATTTTGAATTAACGACAGTCATTAAAATCTCAATCAAACATTACGTAACATTATATTCAGCTACAGCATTTAAATATTTTCTTTTAATTTTGGGGATCCTATTTTTCTGAAGGGACTAAAGCAGGGGGGAAAAATGCCTTGCCAACTGGGTCAAGAAAAAGCAAGTTATGTATCTTCCTTTAAAGTTTCAACTCACTTGACACCAGGCAAAAGTGTTTGTTGTGCGATCTCGTCTGGCAGTTCATGATCACCGCCATCACCATATCCTTTTTCAGCGGCAGAAGATTCAGCATACTTCCTTCTATAGTAATCTTCAATTTCATCCTCTTTTTGAGACCTGAAAGATGCAAGGAAACAAATAAGCCACTGGGAGAAAACAGTCAAAGATATTGTAGATGTGAATACATTTAACTAAAGGCAGTAATCCTGCCATTAGTGAAATTTTATTAGCAAGTAGTGAAATTAGCAGCAGGATGTAAAGAATTCATCTTGATAAAAGTAATATCAGTTTATTTAGCCAATAACATTAAATAAGAAGAAACAAATTTGTACAAATAATTTGGAATAAAATTTAAAATAAACATAATGCTCAATATATATAAACGAAATTCCATTGATATTTTCCTGCTCGCCAAATTGGCAAACATTTCAGAATTTCTGTAAAGATTGCTAAGATTACAATTATAATCAAGAAACCTGAAACTTATATACATGGAAATTTTTCATGTTGAAATTGACAAAGTTACTAAAACAAACAATCACTAAAGCAAACTTACGTCCACATCATCTGCAATCTACGGTGACTGTCAATGTCACGGGAAGTGTTTTCCTCATTGGGTCTTGTGCGATCAATGATGTCCTCTGCACCTTCTTCCCACTCTTCCTCTTCTTCCACTTCGTCATCCACCTCAGCCTCATCCAAAATGAAGCCTCCATAGCGAGGCTTCTTGCGCTTTCTTTTGCCACGATCATCATCATCATCGTCATCTTCGTCATCTTCATCCTGGAGACAAAATTTTAAATTTTTATTTGCTTCTGACAGTTCAGATACATTTAACAATATTGTGGTGAAAAGAAGTTCCAAAGACTATAAGGCTCTCACACTTTTTTTGTTAGAAATTAAGACCAGGGCCACAACACCATTAAATCAAAAATAACCCTATCATGTGACTAAAAAATAATAAAGGTTCCATTACAATGCATAAGTAGGAAAGAACGCAGCAACATAAGCAGCATTTTTCTGTTCATCCCCCAAGCTTGAAAGTAAATAATGCCAATGCAGCCCCCCCCCCCCCTGTTCTACTCGTCTCTTAGCAACTACAATTTGTTTCAAAGACACTACACTTATATTTTCAAGTAATATTTATCTTCATTTTCAAGGGACTTAATCTTTCCAACGTTTTATTAATGAGGTTTAGAGAGATTTGGATTTTTTTTTGCATACCTTGATGACATTCTGGTATTTTCAAAAACACAAGACAAGCACGTTCAACAACTGGATCAAATTTTTCAAAGACTTAATGAGTATGGAATTTAGTTAAACACTTCAAAATGTGTCCTAGGGGTATCTGAGTCATTTAATTTCATGCAAAGGAATAAAACCTTTACCATAGAAAGTGCAAGTAGTTTTGGATTATAAGGAACCAAAAACTGTAAAGGAACTGCGAACATTTTTGGGTCTAATAAATTTTTATCGTAGATTCATTCCCAAGGCAGCCAAAAAGCAAGCTATTTTAAATGAATACCTTAAGAAAAAACCCAAATACAGCTCTCCGACGAAGCCAGAATTGCCTTCAATGAATGTAAACAACAGTGAGCTGAGGTAACCTTGTTGGCTCATCCATCAAACAATGCTGAACTTGTTTTACGTACGGATGCCTCTGATTTCGCTATAGGAGGTTCTCTTAATCAAGTAATCGATGGTGGTCTTCAGCCTCTTCGGGGTTTTTCTTGAAAACTTACATAGAAAACCGCTATAGTACACACGATCGGGAATTGTTGGCCATTTTTGTGAGGATAAAACATTTTTGGTTTATGTTAGAGGGAAGACATTTGCATATATACTGTTCATAAGCTTCTCACTTTTGCATTTCGCCAGAAATCTGAAAAATCTTCACTTAGGCAAAATAGGCAACTAGATTACATTGCACAATTCACAACAGATTTCCGTTTTGTTAAGGGGTCTGAAAATATTGCTGCTGATACTCTCTTTCGGTTATCAGTTTTAGATACTACCTCTAATGTCGAGTTCTCTACTGAGCTTGAAAAGGCATACATATTTCCTGCCTTAAGTGTCAGCCAGATAAATCTTCCTTCGTCGACGGACTTAGTCGCTATCGCAGCAGAACAGAAGTTGGATACAGAGTTACAAAATCTTCTTGTTAGAACGGTGCCAGAAAACTGCCTCAACCTACAGCCCATGCAGCTTGGCCAGGGCAGAAATCTATAATGTGACGTGCGAGATGCAAGTATTTGTCCATACGTCTCAGTGAAGTTTCGAAGGGAAGTTTTCCTGAACTTTCACCACTTGTCACACCCAGGCATTAGAGCTTCGCATAAACTCCTACAGAAAATTTCGTTTGGCCCGGGATGCACAAGGACATAGCAGATGGACTCGTGCTTGTATTCAGTGCCAGACGTCTGAAGTGCACCAACATACAGTTAGCCCTCTGAAAAGTTTCAATCTGCTTTCACAATGGTTTAGCCACATCCATGTCGACCTCATTGGACCACTCACTCCCTTTGAATGGACACCATTATTTGTTAACATGTGTTGACCGCTATACTTGTTGGCCAGAAGCCGTTTCTTTGGTTAATATTTCTGCAGACACAGTAGCACGACAGTTCTACACAGGGGCGGACTGGCCACGTGTGAGATGTGGAAAATTCCACATGGGCCGTCCTTAACTCGGGCCGTTTTCTGTGCATTCAATGTGTTAATGTGTACGTGCCGTTTTCCTCAATTTTATTTTAAAAAAAAGTTCTTAGCTAGGCCGGCCGTTCTTGTGTCGAGGGCTGCAGCCAGAACTGCTCTTTTTTTGGGTGGGAGGGGGAGGGAGAGGAGGACGGCCCCTCCTTTTCCAACGGTCACTCTCAGGACGTTACTCTGTTCTTGCCTAACTATTACCGTATCTTGTTACGTAGGGAAAACGAAACAATGTCTTTGTTGGGTGGTCTTCGTCCGAAGAAGAATAGAATGAATAGGAGCAAAACGTCTGCTAAAAAGCTTTTTTTTTCCTTTTCATCCATCGTTTTTTTTAAATGTTTCCCAGCACTTTGCAATAGATAGATCCCCGACTTTCTCAAACAATTAGATAATTTTGAGAACTCCTCAATTTCATCTCCGAGAAAAAAAAAACGAGTCATTTGTTATACACCGTGTTGACTGCTCAATGGGATTGCATGTGTTTTAAATCCAACGGTGACAAGAATTTTTTTTAGGTTTAATATTTTTAATCATCATGTGTTTTTTAATTTTTTTTTTCATCAGCACTTTAAATAATAAGAACTTGAACTATCCGTTATAATTATAACAAATTGACGGTGTTACACAAAAATGGGTCAACCCACCAAGCAAGTACTTTTGAGTAAATTGAGTTCTAAACTGAACTTCATAGATGGCATATTAAAATAGAATTTGGCTTAAATCGTCTTTGTATCCCCGTAATGTATCAGTTTATCTGCCAACCTATGTGAATAACTCATTATTTTCTTGAAAATTTTTGTTGGATAACTCATTTTTGTATAACACCGTCCAATTCATCTATTTTCGTTTAGCAAAGATAAAATTTATAAAAGTACAAGCAGTATAAATATTTAAAACAGTGATTTCTAACATTTTTTTTATCCGTCGCCCCCCTTACCTTTTTCCATGGAAAAAAGCAAATTTTAGGGCAACGTAAAATCGATATTAGGTATCTTTTGCATACAGTGAAACCTGTGTAAGTTGACCTCTCGCGGTGCAGTACTTTGGTGGTCAACTTATAAAGGGCAGTAATGATTTTTTGAAATATTTTTTGTCATTTCTCGTACCGTGTATTCATTTTTCGAGGAATTCACCTTTATTATTCTTTCTGTTCAACTAACTTTCATTGTTCAACATTATTGAAAGTGAAACCATAATTAAAAATACTATTCAAATAGTTTTATTATTTTTTCCTTGCTTTAAACTATATTAGACGCCGTAGTTTTAGAAATTCCATATGTGCCAGCTAATTTTCTCTGGCTTTCTCCTTTTTCAATTTATTTTAATATTTCATATTTTTTATTCATTTCAAGTTCAAAACTTTCTTTTTGAAGGCTCTTTATGTAACACTTACAGCCCAAAGAGCAACAAGTTCGACTCTCTCAGTTCATGAAGGCAAAATTAAAATGTCCTATATCTTAATCCCTTGCACCAGAAATAAGCCAGAAGGGCTCTTTAGCAAGCCCATATCTGCGTACCCGCAGTGCGGGGGGCTCACTTCCTCAAGAGGGCTGACGGCCCTAGAAATTGAAGAAAAAAAAAAAGAAAAAAAAGAAATTTAATTTGAATTCTGAAATTTTGAATTCAAATTATGTATTTCGCAATCACGAACTGCCACAGGACCCTACTCATTGGAGTTACTGTTTCTAGAAACGGCTCCTGTCCCCCCAAGCCTGCCCCTCCTCTTGGGCGGTTACGTGTGCATAGTTGTGTGTGTGTGTAGGTTTGTGTGTGTAAGTGTTGGCTTGTGTGTGTGTGCGTAGGCCTGTGTGTATGCACGTAAGCGTGTGTGAGTGTATGTGTGTGAAGTCGTGTTTTTGTATGTGTGTGTGTAGGATATGGATGCCTACCGTGCCTGGACATGGACCAGGAGTAGCGGATAGCTCAGGACCGGGGGACAGCCGCGCCTGCGGAAATCGACGGGCGGTGGTGCTGGTGTCCCAAGCTGAAAAAGGAACTGGACGCCAAAAGAACGGTCAAATGAAAGCAATAAGCAATCGTGATTGCTCAAAAAAAAAAATAATAATAATAATAATAATAATAATTTCAATTCTGAAATTTTGAATCCAAATTATGTTTTTCGCAATCACGAACTGAGACAGGACCCTACTCATTGGAGTTATTGTTTCTAGAAACGGCTCCTGTCCCCCCCAAGCCTGCCTCTCCTCCTACGTGTGCATAGTTGTGTGTGTGCGTAGACCTGTGTGTATGCACGTAGGCGTGTGTGAATGTATGTGTGCGAAGTCGTGTGTGTGTATGTGTGTGAACGTGCGTGTGTGTAGGACATGGACGCCTCCGACCAGGAGATCGGATAGCTCAAAACCGGAGCAGGCGCGCCGCGCCGCCAGCAGAGGACGGTGGGCAGTGGTGCTGGTGTCCCTGGTCCAAGTTGAAAAAGGCACGGTCACCAAAAACGGTCAAATGAGAACAATAAGCAATCATGATTGCTCATTAAAAAAAAAAAAAAAACACTAGCATTAAGACTTATTAACTTTACAAATAGACACTTAGCAACTAGGGAGATGCTCTACCCATTTTGTTGTAGAGGGCCCAAAATGTACAGATCCGGGCCTTAGCGCAATTCCAGTATTGCCACAACCTATTGCAACTGAAAGAAAACTTTTTGTACTTTTCTACTGACACCTATTTTTATTGAACAAAGTACAAAATACTATCTCAAATAGAACAACAAATGAAAAACAAGTTTGGAGAATAAAGAGCAGCATAAACTTTATGCTGCTGTTTAGTTAGTAAAATGCTAGTTCGTCATCAAAGCATTAAAAACATTCTTGGAAAGCTATCAAATAATAATAATAATACAGTAATAATAAATTAATAAATAATAAAATAAAATAATTTACTGAAGAAAGTTTTAAAAAATAAACCAAGTGATAAACTTACAAAGTTTTTTTTTTTACAATACTCCAAATCAAATTTGGCGTACATTAGTGGTCAAGATAGACAGGTGGTCAAGTTACAGAAGTTTTCCTTCATTATATAAGATAGGACTAATTCCGTTACTGACAAAAGAGGTCAACATAGACAGGTGGTCAACTTACAAGGGTGGTCATTACTGTACTTAATTTTACTGTACTTAATTTTAATTTAAAGCCTAAATACTGTACCAATTTTATCCACTTATTGTTACACACATTTTTTATGTTTTTTTTTCAAGAGTAATAAATTTTTGAAGGGAGATAATAAACTAAGATTATTAATGTACTTCTCAAAGACAGCAGAGCATTTTTCTCCCCCCCCCCTTTTTTTGGTATAAAATTTAGGATTTGGAAGAATAAAAAACTTTGGCAGTTTAAACTTGAAGAAAAAAAAAGAAGAAGAGAGATAAGGGTTTTATTTCGGTATCCAGAACCTGCCCTGAGTACAATTCGTATGCATGTCTAAGATATGAGGATGTGCATGGCCCTCCTGAACTTAATTCATTTCTTTTTTAAACTCATGATTTTTTGTCTAACCGTTTCACAAGAAAATTTAGAAGCTCTCATGTTGATGTCTGTAGAGAAGGACATTTTAAATCGAATAGATTCAAAAGATACCATTGATGTTGTTGCTCAACAAAGTAAACTTTTTGTAAGAAAGATTAATGTTGTAGAAATGTGTTTTTTTCTCCCGATTTCTTTTATTTTTATCTTTAGTACCAAGTAGTCTTTAACGGATATTCATAATATATTACTTTTAAGGAAAAAATTTAAGTTACATGCTTTGAAGGAAATGTTTTGATAAAATTAAAAAGGAATGTTGGAAAATTTAAGTAATTATTATGTCTTAAATACTGTAAAATTTTGTTTCCCTATCTTTTAAAGGGATACACTAAGTTATAGAAGAAAAAAAATATTAGGTTCTTTAAACATATTTTAAGTATTTAATAATATTTCATCAAAAAATCTTTATTTTTGAAGTTTTTTCCTGTTAACTGATTTGTAATGCTTGTTTACAGATTTTTCTTTCTTAGCTAGATTGATAAGTGTGATTGCTTTAAGTGTTTTTGCCCATTTTAATCATAAATATAATTTAAAATATAAGTAATAATATATCTATTTTTACTTATATTTTTAATGTTACAATCTTAAAGGCAAATCTAAACTTTCCGAATCTAAAATGCAGTATTCCCAGAAACATTATTTTTTAATTCATAAGTAGCACCACCATATTGCAACTAGTACGAAAATTACATTTTTAAAAATCTTATCATCATATACTTTTCAATTTTAATGTTATTATTCAGTGTCAAATTGATAAATGCAATGTTTAAATTCGTTAAAAAGCATACTTCCAAATTTCGGATAAAATTTTTCCGAATAAAATGATAAGATTTAGCACTAATTTGAAATTTACAAAGTTATTATTAGATTTTTCAGTTTGACGAAATTAGGGTCTGGTATGAAAACATTTTTACTGGTTCTTGAAGAGTAATATTATTTTTGTCATTTTTAGTTTATTACTCTTGAGTAACTTTTTTTCAAATATTATTTCGTTTTCATTAATTTCGTTTAATTTATGTCATTAAAAAGGTTTAAGTCGGACCATTTCTATATTGTGCTTTCTTTCGTTACTCGATTATTATTTATTTTCAGCAAGCATGTAAACGCATACAGTAGAAGTATAAATAGTTATATTTTTGGTTTAAGCGGTTGAGTTTCATTTTGTTGAACATCTTCGTAGGTTAAACTGTAGTTGAACATATTTACTTACGAAAAAGAATACGCACATCTTATTGCTTTTCCCAATACATTTCTTCGTTTTCACTTTAAATCTTGGAAGCTGATAAATAAATTGTTCTTACTTGAAAACGTTGTGAGTCAGTGGAATATTATTATTAAAGGCAAGTTAATATGTATCATAGGCCACACATATACCATAAAGCACAAGCGCTGCCAGAACTTGCCTTCTGTGGAGAGGGGAGATGAGTTTGGTCATAACCATCTTTACATGCATATAAACTACTGTATTAAAATTATTAGCAATCTAAATCTACGTTTCGATTTCGATTCCAAGTCACAACTGACTACAACTGTATTTATGTCGAGAAGGAGACCGCAATCCCCCCACCCCAAGTGTATATCCCATGATTTTCACTTTAGTTCTTAGAACCTGACAAATAAATTCACTAGATAACATTTTGAGAGATACCTTTGAAAATCAGTTTTCTCACTGAGACAAATGGCGACTTTTCGGGCGAAACTCTTTTTTTTTTTTTTTTTGTAGATTAATTCGGGCTTATCCGATATTTCCGATCAGTTCTCACTGTCTCATGATCTGTGATGTATTCATTCTAAACGGATTTATTACGTTTGGTTTACATGAAATTTTTCATCAGTTTGAATACGTACAATACAATTTTAAGAAAAGACTTAAAAAAAAGAGTTTTTTCTAAAGGGTAAATAGTACCGCTCATGGCCATATGAGGTAGTGAAAAGCAAGGGATGCAAGAGGAAAAATTGAAAATTTGGAGATAACCAGTACAAATGGTAGGTGGACCCCTCCTCTGTCTTGGGGCAAGAGATAGTACCAGCAGCCCTGGTAGGTGCCGCTGTACAGCATGATTTAGAAAAAATTCAATGAAAGCCTACCTAGGATGTAATCTTTATACGAATTTTACTCAAAACTTGAAAATGTCTACTTACACCCCTTTGCTTCTCATTGCCTCAAATGTATTACGTTTTATGTTTTAAATAAGATTTTTATTCATTTTTACATAAACGAAATACTCTTAAATGCGGATTTTCAAAGAAGCCACACAGTTTTCACAGTGGTTTTTTATTACGTAGAGAGCAATTTAAGCTTGCAAATATTTTTGAGAAAGTTAGATCCTTGAAATATCATCTGTATATTATGGGCGTTTGCTGTATGCTTAGTTTAAATCAATCTGCCGACTAGTTTGCTTGAAATGAAAAGTTAAATAAGGATTTCTGAAAAAAGAAAAAAAAAATCTTGGTATTTCAGCGGGGGGAGAGAGGTGAGGCTGCTGGAGGAACCTTTTTTTTTTTTTTTTTTTGAAAAAACACACTAGAAACTTTTTAGGTTTGGAAAACTACAGCCAAACTTTTTTGGATGGGGCCGGCATGAATTTTTTTTTTCCACATTAAAAGTTTAGGGCCGGTCCGCCCCTGGTTCTACAGAGCATGGATCTGTCGGTTTGGAGTTCCGGACTTCATCACTATGGACCAACAAGACAGTTCGAATACGAACTCTTTACGTCTCTTGCAAAGTTCCTGGGAATCGATAAGATTCGGACATCACCCT
Source organism: Uloborus diversus (assembly GCF_026930045.1). Classification (NCBI taxonomy): domain Eukaryota; kingdom Metazoa; phylum Arthropoda; class Arachnida; order Araneae; family Uloboridae; genus Uloborus; species Uloborus diversus. Next base: position 26,803,202 of record NC_072736.1, on the reverse strand, counting down.
ACCATCAGTCTTCTAATGGACTGGTGGAAAGGTTCCACCGTTCCCTCAAGCAGTTGTTGTTACGCTGTCACACTTCGACTCATTGGTAAGAGGTCCTTCCTGCAGTGCTTTTGGGGCTCCAAACAGCTTACAAAGCTGATCTTGCTGCAACCGCTGATGAAATGGTGTACGGCTCATCTTTGCATCTTCCAGGAGAGTTTTTCCAGCCCATGGACATCAGCATAGCCCTCGACCCTACCCAGTTTGTACACAAGCTGAAAGACTGTATATCCTCTTTAAAGCCAGTGCCAACTAGTGCCATGGTAAACAGTGTCTTTGTGAAGAAGAACTTGTTAATGTCTACTCGTGTGTTTCTTCGGATGGACTCCCTATGAAAGTCTTTGGAGTCAACTTGCTCCGGGTTTATGAGCTGGTGTCTAGACAGGAAAAGACTTTTTGCATTAAAATTAACAGCAAGGAGGCAGTTGTGAGTATCGATCTGCTAAAATCTGCTTTCCTTTGGGTTCTGGATACTATATCAACCCCATCACCTCCAGTACAACCTGAAAAGTTGACTCTGGCATCCTTGGAACAACCTGCTAATGCTCCATCAAAAACCATCCAACAGTTTTACACCACACAATCAGGGGGTCGTGTTCGGTTCCATAAATATTTATGAAGTGAATCGTTGTCACTGGAGGGGAAGTACTGTGGGGACTCCAGGTCAGTGGAACTCCAGGACTCTTCTTCAGTCTTTTGCAACTCCAGATAACCAGTGCACATACAGGTATTTGATCAATCTACGCGGCCAAAAAGTCAATTTTATAGAATGTTAAATGGTTACAAAAAAATTAGTTGAGTCTCTAGATGACAGGTGTGAAAACATCACCCCGCCCTTCCCTCCTCTTGTCTATGCCATCCAGTCGAAATTTGATCGTCGCAATCGGTACATGAGTCAGTCATCGGCATTGTTCCATGACAAACGTCAACTTTATCAACGATTATTTATTACTTTACCTACTTTTCGCAAATAAGTGTGATGGATTCTCATACAGCAGGTAATTATTGTTAAGAATAATTTGGGTTCCCTTTATTTTTGATAATTATTAAATTGAAATTAAGTATTTCAAGAGTTACACTTTTTTTGCTATTATTTATGTTTAATTAGACATTTCAAACACGAATAAAGTTAGATCATGTCATAAATCGTTATTAGTTGAAAAATTTAAAAAGGTCTTAGTAACAAATAATCAAACAATTAGCCACGGAAAAGCGCGGATAAGGATTGCATACATACTTTGAATATTTTTCTCAAAACAACCAAAAATACTTCTTTATATTTAAAGCAATTTTCAAGACTGTATTTTGGTTGTAGGTTCCCAAGGCATCTCAGAGGTGAGAATTGTAACCCGTAAATACTTATACGATCGCATTCAAAAACTAAATTTGCCTAATTTTGAACAAAAAATAAGTTTTCTAAGAGAAGAACTTCTTTTGAGTGAAAATTATACAGAAGACCAAACTGAGAGCTTGAAACGCAATTTTGCGGCATTTAAATCACAAATCAAACAACGGTGGTCAAAAGCTCATAAAAAGGAAGACATATTTCTAAAATACAATTATTCATGGCTAAAAGGAACGTTTGAAATTCCTGTGCTTACACAAAGTCGACCAGGCCGACCACAAAAGTTATTTCAAAAGTCAAGTGAAAGGACAAAAAGGAGGAAGACTCGGGATGTTACTCCTACACAAGTCTACTGTGGAAAGAGACATCATCACACATGCTGCCCAAGTTGAGTTGCGGAAAAGTGGTAAATGAGATGCTTCTGATATACTCAAAGACATCACAAGCACTCCAACACGAGCAACAAATTATAAAAGATCATTTTCAGAATCAAGAAAGGAGAAAAAGTCTCGTCTTACGCCATTAGAAGCGTTGTCAATGTTTGTTGAAGCCGATTTAACTCGTCAACAATATGAAGTTATAAGAAATACTAATAAGAAGTCTTTTCCTTGTTACACCCTTTTACAGAAAGTGAAAACAGAATGTTACCCACCTACAGAATCGTGCAAAATAGCATTCACCAGTGCCGAATGCGATTTACAACCTTTGATTGATCATACTGTTACACGTTTATGTAACAGTTTGGAAGAAATTTGAAGAAGATTGAATGAACACGAGCGAGAAAGTCTGAAAATTATTTGTAAATGGAGATGTGATGGCTCTCACCAGTCCCAATTTAAACAAAAATTTGAAATTAATGATGACTCAGACGCGAATATATTTCAGAGCTGCTTCGTTCCCTTGCGGCTAGTTTGTGGCAATGAACGCGAGAGGATATTATGGCAAAATCCAACACCTTCTTCTCCTCGTTTATGCCGTTCTATAAGATTTCGCTTCGTCAAAGAGACCATTGATATTACAGAAGAAGAAATTAGTTACATAGAAAATTCAAAAAAGTCACTACATGCAACAGAAGTGAACTTGAATGAGAAGAAATTTTTAGTGAGTCATGTCTTCATCATGTCCATGGTAGATGGCAAGGTGTGTAACGCTGCAACTGGCACAAAATCCACAAGTCGATGCTACATATGCAACGCAACTTCAACTGAATTCAATCGATTGGATGTTGCAAAACAAATTAGCTCTGAGGCTACAGAGTTTGGGCTTTCAGTATTACATGCTAGAATTCGGATTTTCGAAAGTATTCTCGACCTCGCGTATAATTTGCAAGGTAAAAAGTACCATCAGAGGAAAACCGAAGCGGAAAAAAAGATGGAAAAAGATAGAAAATTGGAAATACTGGCCAAGTTTCGAAAAGAAACTGGTTTGTTAGTGGACGTACCAAAGGCTAATTTCGGAAATACCAATGACGGGAACACGAGCAGGAGATTCTTTGAAGACCCTAAATTGGCTTCAGAAATTACGGATATCAGTTATGATTTAATATACAGATTAAAGGTCATACTAGAAACTATCTCGAGCGGGCATTTAACTGACTTTGAAAAATACGATATATATGCTTTAGAAACTGCTCGCTTATACGTCGAATTATATCCTTGGCATCCAATGACACCAACGATGCATAAAATCCTTATCCATGGGGCAGTTGTGATAAAAAAACGCATTGTTGCCGATAGGGCAACTTTCGGAAGAGGCCGCGGAAGCCCGAAATAAACATTTCAGGGCGTACAGGCAAAACTTTGCAAGAAAATTTTCTACAGAATAATGCAATAGAGACATTTTTAATCGTCTTCTTCTTACTTAAGACTCTCTTCTTAGCAGCATGAGAATGGTAAAAAGAAGAAAACTGAACAATGTTTTGCCAGAAACATTAGCTTTGCTAATGCCTGCGGCGATGCCCGATTCCGAATCCTCGGAAACCGAGGAATGATAAAAAATATAACTAATTTTATAGTTATACTAATGTAACATTAACTAATTTTTTAATTATACTAATGTAACATAAATTAATTTTGTAATTATACTATAATTATGTCAATAATAAAATTATAAAAAGATAATCATGTTAATTGTTTTAAAATTTTATTTTTATCATGTTTTTCTATTGTAACTTGGATATTTTAACAGTAATATATAGTTATGAATGAGACATCTTTTTTGTTTTTTTTCATTTGGAGTTGATATAAATCATAAAATAATTTTGACCGCGTAGATTGATCAAATACCCATATGTGCAGCGGTAATTGGCAGAGAACAGCGCGTGCTATTCAACTTGGCTCTGTGGAGTACAAAGTGGAGAAAAACACACGCACGCTGAGTTGGAAGCGGAGTTGTCTTGGAGCGTGTGCAGTGTATGTTTGATCGACAGCAAACTTTTCTAAATGTTACTTTTTAACCTTTTAAACCTTTAATCTTTTAGTAGCCTTTCGCTTGTTTTAATGTTTATATAGTTTTAGCACCAATAAATGTTATTTTGAAGGATAAGCAACTCGTCCTTAGACTCTTTGAAGTCCCATGCCTCCAGCATTCAGCATGTCAAAATCTCTGACATGTTGGAAAGAGCCAAGGAAACACCAGGCACATCCCCCGATAGCAGAGCTTTACTAACTTTGCAAAAGTGCCAAAAGAACAGACTTATCTATCTTTTTCATACTGCCCATGCCTTGGCAAAACACGCAAGGTCGTATACTGATTTTGTATGGCAGTGTAAGTTAGATATCATGAAAAATTTGGATATTGGTGAAAGCTACCAAAACGATAAAGCTTGTAGAAACTTTATTAAGTTTATAGCAAAAACTAGTTTTCATCAGCTTTCCCGTGATTTACAAGGTGTGAAATGTTTTTCGTTATTGTGTGATGAATCTACGGATAATGCAGTTATAGAACAGCTTTTGATTTATATTGTTTTCTGTAAAAAAGGGGAAACCCACACAAAGTTTTTGAACATAGCACCACTACAGAGAACAGATGCTGAATCTATTTTTTTTTTTTTTTTTGGCTCTTCAAAATGCATGTAAAGAAGCATTTCCAGCTTCAGAAGATCCTTTTGACAGGCTGTTGTGCTTTGTTACAGATGGTGCCGCTTCAATGCTAGGACCCAAACTGGGATCAGCACCAGAATTGTAAAGGAGCATCCTGATGTAATAAGATTTCACTGCATGGCACATAGGTTGGAGTTAGCTTATAAAAATACTCTGAAGAATTTTAAAGTATATCATAATGTGGAGAATTTGCTTTCCAAAGTATACAAATTTTACTGTAATTGCCCTCTTAACAGAGCAGAACTCAAGGAAGCGTTCACAACACTGGGTGTCAAACAATTGGTTCCCACCAGAGTTGGTGGAACACGTTGGGTGCCCCATCTAAATACAGCTCTGAAGAACTTTTGGGAAATTTATGAAGCAATGAATGCATATGGTTAATTGCTCTCTTAAATCCGAAACAGATAGAGCTGCTGTAGCCCTTGGAATCTTCAAATTGCTGACACTGATTCGTGCAGCGTTGGAAATAAGTGAAGTTGTCTGTTTACTACAAACAGACAACTAGTGTCAATAACTAGACCTCCAGATTCAGAAAATTTTCAAGTGGCCAATGGCCACTAGACTCAAAAAACTTGGTGGCCACCAGTTTTACCGGGTTTCGAAAACAGCACTCTAGTACGAGAATGGGGGGGGGGGGGGTTCAATTTGTATTTTTTGAAACAAATATTATGAAAGTGGTGCTAAAAGAATGCAAATGAGAAATATAAATTATATTAATCATGGAAATAAAAGAAGCATTGGGTGAAGGTTGGGAGCTCCTGAAGCAAATGGTTCATTCCATCCATTTAAAAAAAAAAATCATTAAACCAAAAATAAAGTAGTGTACACAATACCATGGTCCCACAGTGAGGAAAAAAAAATCCCATAAAAACAACAACAAATTCCTTTAAAATCTTTTTGTAAATCATTGCAAACGCCATGGTAGTAAAAATCAACATGCAATTTACAGTTAATTAGTTTAATGAAAAGAATTAAATACAAGAAAATTAGCACGAAGGGAAAAGAAAAAATATTAGATAAACATATGATTTGAATTTTTTCAAATATTCAATTGTTTTTTTTTTTTTGGCATAAAAATGATTAACTACAAACCTACTTCAGTAATATACAAATTGGCATTTACCAAGAATATATTTCCAAAAAAAAAACATTCTTTTTGCATTTTTTTGAACTAAGAGTATGGAAAAACATGGCGACTACGTTTCATACGCAGCGTCTCCATGTTAGGATGACTATGAAGGGAAAACGATCAAAGGACTGACTATTTGGCTTATATTTTAATCTGATGCTATTGAAGATTTTAAAATTACAACAGTTATTCGAATAAATAGAAACTAGCCCCCGTTGTTTAAACGAATTTCAATGGAACGTATTCCTAATTGATCGCGAGTATTAACATCCACATCACAGCAGAAATATAAGATATAGTTTATAGAAATATAGTTTTTTCTTTCTATTTTTAATGATGTATAGCATTTTTAATGAAATACAGGATTTATGGGTCACCATGAAACATTGATTTTGGCAAAGGAATGATAAAACGGGGCGCGGGAGGGGTGGGGGGCTTTGTACGGTCAAAAACAAGTTGCCTTTTCAAGTTTTAAATTAATTAATTTGTCTTCCTATTTTGATGATTTTCAGAATAAATGTTGTTAGAGTTAATTGGGAATCAAATTGGATCGGAACGACCTTTAAAGCAAAACATAAAACTGTTTAGACAAAGAATTAAAAAAAAGTAATACAGGGTTCATACACTTTTGGTTTAAAAAAAAAATCCCTGACTTTTCCAGGTTATTTTTTAGAAAATTCCAGGTTACTCACTTCATTCAAAATCAGGGTTGGCAAGTTTTTGCCGGGGGCAGAAAAAACCATGGAAAAAACCACGGGTTTTTACCGCCCGGCAAAAATAGGTTTTTGCCAAAGTGGCAAAAATAGATTGTGTTAACAACTTACGGACAGTTTTTTTTTCCTTTTATATAAAAGTAAAAGCATGAAAAGATTTTGATAAAATTTTAATTATTTTTATAGTTAAAAAAAAAATTTAAGGTTTAACTTACTTTTAAAGTTATGGTGCATTTTTATTTCTAAATTTTTAAACATTAACACAAAATTTCACTTTGTAACATCTAAGACAAATAACTTACATTGAAAATGTAATATAGCTTGTTTATTATAGCATTTTTTACAGAATACTAAATATCTATATAAAGTATACTTAATCTAGATACAACTATAAAATAAAAGAAATAAAAGTAATTAAAAAGCAAAATACACATTTCTTTAGATGGAAATATCACTTAAATCACCATAGTCTATACCATCTTCATCAAAACCTATTTGTTGTTTAAGCATGGCATAGCAATAAACTAGCTTCATGAGAGAAGCAACTAACAAACGGTTTCGTATTTTTGATTGTACAAAAGAAAAATTTGAGAAATATCTCTCTATTGCAGCAGAACTTGCAGGACACATTTGAAGAGTTGCTACTAGTGTGCAGAAATCTTTAGGTACTGTACTGCATGTAAATGCAGTATTTCTTTAGTGAGGAAAAGTTAATATTTTTCTATATTCAAGTAAATATTCTGTTGTTAATTAAATAGCTTAAAAATCTTAGTGGGGTAAAAAAAGTGATTAATATATGTATATATATATATATATATACATATAGTTAGAATTCAATCTTTTTATTAATTTACTAAGCTTAAGTAAACATTCCTTGTTTTAGCATTGAAGGAATTAGCTCATTCTGAAAAAATTGTTTTAGCAAACATTTAAAATCTTAATTTTTGCAATCCCAACATTTTTTTTTTGTTTATTTTTCACCTTATAAATTAGAAGTAACATGGAGAGACATAACTAAAATATTAAAGGGCATTATTTATATTATATTGTCACTATTTCTTGATTAACAATATAATGCTACTTTATTTGCAACTAGGTTTCTGCCATTTTTTCCATTTTTGCCGGTTTTTTCCATTTTTGCCATGGTTTTTTCCACTGTCCCGGCAAAAATACCTTTTTGCCGGAAAAAAATCCAACCCTGTTCAAAATTAAGTTTAAGTAACAATATTTTCAAAATAGTCAAAATTGTTCAAAGTAGCAATGCGTAAGAACTAAAACTTTTCCACATGTAAAATTAAAAAAAAAAACTTGGATTTTTTCTTTAAAAAAATTCTGTCACAAGTTTTTTTTTTTTTTTTTTTTTTTTTTTTTTTAACATTTTGTTCAAAATTGTTTTCATTTGTTTACTATTTGTTAAAAGCAAAGTGCTTTCAACATATTTTAGCATTTCTTTGCTGCCACATGTCATGCATATTAGCGTTTCGCTGTAATTGGTAGCAATCTTTCTTCGCTTTTGGTTTACGATTCTTTTCTTTTTATTTTCTTATTAGTATGTAACACAAAACATATTGAGCAAAGTACAAAGCTATTTTTCAGTATAAATATGATTAACTATGTTGCATCGATGGGCATACCATACAATGCATTCTAATAAAAATCAACATCCGTCAATCATAGGTCAAGGCCAATAATCAGTTTTTTTTTTCTTTTGCATATAAAGGATGCTTGCATTAAAATTTAAATTTTCTTTTTTGCACATTTACTTTCAATAGACGTTGCTTTCAATAGATAATTGAGATAAACATCTAATTATGTGTTTGTAATTTTTTGTCTACTTCCATCTCGCCAACGACCAAATATGGCGACTAAGTAAAAAGTTTAAGATAATGAGTAGATTTTTGAATTTGTAGCATAAAAGTAGTTATAAATAATTAATTCTTAAAAAACTAAAATTAAGACAAAATAGTCAGATTTTAGCACATAAGCGTCTAAATCAATTACAATTAAAAAAATGTTCTGGAGATAAAATTTTGCATTTTTCCAGAAAATAATTACGAATTACCCGGAAAAAAGTGGAAATTTTGCGTTGTTGTCAGTAGCTTGCATTGCAATAAACATCCAATGCCATTTTCGGAATCAGTAAAAGTTTGCTCGGACCAGTAAAATCTTTTAGCTACTAGTCTCATGGACCAGTTGCTACATTTTCTTAATTTCTAGCTCTGATAGTATTAATCTTTTCTATTGAAACTTTTTAAAATACAAACTTATTTGGTTTTGCAAACATCCACATAAGAGTACATTCAAAACGAAAAGATAAAAAAATGATATATTATGAAACTTGAAATTTACGCCTTAGAGATGAGCAATTCGATTCCCAGAAGTTTGACTCCCTGAAAGCGCCCATGTTCCAAAATTGAAATATGCTATTTTGAAAGGGCATATCTTTCAAAAATATCATTGTACATTTCTACAAGCATTTTTAAATCATACATTGAAATATTTTTTACAAATAAATTAAATATCATCACATTTTCTGAAAAAGCTCATTTTTTATGAGAAAAAGCTGCAGAACACTAGAAAAATACTGATTTTTAAAAAATTGCAATTAAAAAAACATTAATATACCAACAACCAAATAGCACTTCAAAATAAGACTTAAAGTATTGATAAAAATTTGTTCATTTAAAAGTTATTTCTTGGCAAATTTTTAGTTAAATATCATGTTCCATTTTTGGAACATTGGCGGGTAAACAGTCAATGAAAATAAGGTTTTCATAAACAAGGGGACAAATAAGTAGAATTTGTTTAAATAAGAGATAAGCACAACTCACCTCCTCATCCTCTTCATCCAGATCCTCCCCTTCAGGCTCCTCTTCCCCCTCTGGCTCTTCTGCAGCTGCCTCCTGTTCCGTCACTTCTTCTGCTTCATCTTCCGCCACGCCCCCATCAGATTCTTGGTCTGACCCGGCCTCGCTCTTGTTGTCCTCCTGCTCAGCCTGCAGCAAAAAAAGGATGCATTCAATGATTCAATGAGAAACAATTCTTTGGCAGAAAAAAAATAGAATTTTTATTATACAGTTGGCTCTCTTTTTAACGACACTCTATTTAACCACTTTCCCTATTTAACGAAGGCTTTTCACGGTCCCAGATGGTCCACTATAATGTTAAAAGCATTCTATTTGAAGATGGTTTCTACTTAAGGACGATTTTTTGTGTCCCTTGAAAGTCTTTAAACAGAGAGCCAACTGTATTTTGCTACTTTTTTTGTAATATATTAAGTATTTATGTATATTAAATATATTACAGTAATCCCTCGTTATATCGCACTTGTCGAGAGACAATAAAAAAGTTCAATGTATCTGAAAATGAGATAAAACATTGGTTATAAAAAGTAGTTATTCGTTTGATGAGCAGATAAATGATATGTGCTAATAAAACAAATTTAGTTTACCACATTTGAACTAATTTTTCAGTAAAAACAAAAAATTAATTTAGCTTATTAGTAATTCGTTTAGATGAAAATAACAGAATTTTAAAAAAATACCAAGCACTTTTTATAATGCACTCAAAAGGACAAAATAACTTTTCTGGGTCAGAAAGGACAATTTAAGAATTCCTGTAGTTTTCGAAAATTCCAAGAAAATGACATCACAAACGAAGAAAAGTGCGGCTCAAGTCATGAAGAGAATTTATATATATTATCATTATCTACCTTTCAATCATAACTTTGAGTGTTGAAACATGCATATTTTTCTTATTGGGAAAGTTTGGTTTGAAATGACTAGAACCGCACTTTTCTTCGTTTGTGGTGTCCTTTTCTTGGAATTTTCGAAAACTACAGGAATTCGTAAATTGTCCTTTCTGACACAGAAAAGTTATTTTGTCCTTTTGAGTGCATTATAAAAAGTGCTTGGTACTTTTTAAAAAAATCTGTTATTTTATTCTTTTTAGTGTAAATGTATTCCAGAAATATTTTACCCTCATGAAACTACACCTTATTTTTTCATATAAATGCTCGGTACTAAAAGGGATAAAACTTATATACGTGTCTAAAACAGGGTGGCGACAGGAACTGTGAAAAAAAGTTCCCTGACTTTTCCCTGATTAAGTTCATCAAATTTCCCTTATTTATGTTACCAATGATTATGGTTTTCTTTCTTTGCTTTACTTGAAATCCATTGTATGTTTGTATAAAATGCAGTATTTTAAACGTTTTAAGTTATGTAAAGTTGTTGAACTAAAGATATATTTTAAAAAGATGCTACTTTTTCAATAAAATGGTAAAAAAAAAGGACAATTTTTTTTTTTTTTTTGGGGGGGGGGGGGGGGGGGGGGAACCTACAAAACCGTATATTAAATTTTTATACATGGAAAGATTATAGAAAGTTAAAAAAAAATACTTTACTTCCAGAAACTACTTAGCATAAGAATTTTAAGAAACTGTAAAAATTACTTTTAAAAACATGTGTATTTATGATAGAACTAAAAAGTAATTGAAATTATTTTGAACTAAATATTCAAACAAAATAATAATTGTTGCAAGAATAACGAGTAATAGTGAAAGAATAGAAGTAATGTAGTTATTCTTATGTAACTAATTGACATATTTATGCAAAACAGATGAAACCATTTGACATCCATTCATAGGAAGTTTTTCTCTAATCAAGAACATAGGTTTTAATGAATGAATATGGCATTTTAACAATAAAAAATAAGATATTTACTTTAGTACACAAGTTAACTTTATTTCAAATGATTTCAGTATGAAACAAAAAAAATCTTAGATTGCTTTTGTAACAAACAACTTTGAAATACAAGGGAAAAAAGAAAAAAAAAAAGCAATTAGTTAATTTCAAAACATATAAAAGAAGAATACAACTTAGTTATAAAAGTAAACAGGGTTCATACCCTTTAGGCAGAAAAAAATTCAAGCACTTTTTAAGTACTTTTCAAGGTAAAAAATTTTGTTTTCAAGGCAATATCATAAATTTGTACTAAAAATATTGTATGCAGATTTCATTTACTACGAATACATAGAAATAAGGTAATAATACAAAAAAGTATAGGAAAACAAAATTGCTTTTTCTGCAACGAGAGACGCTTTGATGAAAGATCTACTGCGTTGAAAGTTTTTCTGAAAATGTTTGAAAAGTTTGGTCATAAAGAGAAGCAGATACCAAGAGGTTTAATTTTGAGGTTTTTCAAAGGTTGCAACAGTCAGAGGTTTGTATATTTTCTAGAATCAGCAAATTAATACTTTAAAAAAAAAAACTTTCATAAGTGCTTTTAACTTTTATGGGAAGAAAACTAAAATACCCAAGTTCAATGGCATTGCCAGAGAGGAGTTTTTGAAGTCACTCTCCCCCCCCCCCCCCCGGTTTCAACATTTATTTCCAATATCTATACAGTGGTTTATTACAATATAAGGGCGGTTAGGACAAAAACACTACCCAGAAAGTTATTTCAGTTTGCACTATTAAGTTCTAAAAATATTAGGTTTGCAAATCATTTATAAGTATGCAAATCACTTATTCGTATGTATTTATTAGCTGTTCTGCCAATAAGGCATTTCAACTGTCCTCGAGTAAATTTAAAAATTAGGAAGTAAGAAAAGTTTATGAAAGTCCACAGTCCAGTCTCTACACCTCAAAATATACAAAAGCAGCTTAAGCAGTGATAAATACTCTGAATGCAAACTTGAGCCTATTCAGCTTTCATTGATTAACTTGCAATAGAAAATAAATGTGCAAGTTCAGATTTATACAGGGTTCATACTCTATTTGGATGAAAAAATTCCATGACTTTTCCAAGACTTTTTCATGACTTCAATGAAAATTTTCATGACCTTGTTACACGAAGAGAATAGCACTATTTAACCTCAAACTTGGCAATATTTGGAAATGAGCATTAGCAAAACATCTATATGAATGCCACAGCCTCATTGAAGCACTTACTCGTAATTTAAAAAATATAAGTGCACACTTAAGAAACTAAACTATTCTTATTTGTCTTCATCATATAAATTTAAGTAAATCAAAAATGCAGTGAAGCGAATATGATGATGCTAAAATGTCTGATATTTTTTTTAAACAGACAGAATGATATGGAATGGGACAAGGTTGATTGAGTCATCACTAAGTTTCAATAAATTTCCTTCAAAAGTTACCTTTTGGTATCAACAGTGCCTTTAATCATCCACGTAACTTGACAGTATTTTGGTTCTTTGAAGTAAAGCCACATAGTTTAGTTCTTTATGTTTCTAAACCAGATATTTTTTGAAAACACCATTCAGTAATGAATCAATCTTCTGATTCAAAAGTATATTTGTTTTGTTTTCAAATTTGCATACTTTCAAATCTATATAAATTAATAGGTTCAGAAATTCAGGAACACGTTTAATTCCCGACATTGAACATAGCAGTGGGTCACATGGATTAGTTTTGCGTGCCGTACATTGAGCACTAGTGGTTTAGAACATTAAAATTCCTCTTTTTCTGTATTCTATCGCCTGACGTAAGATCTTTATTTTCTAAAACATTTAACAAATTAAGTTAAACTCTAATAAATATAATAATGAAGTCCTTACGAGTGATGGAATCGAACTTGCATACAATTGAACTGCTTTTTTTTTAATGGGCGTGGCAAAACTAAGAACATGAAATTTTGCTACTACAGAATATGAAACATAAGAAGTGTTGAAAATAACAGAAAATTCAAAATAAGTGATGTCCAGGCAGGAAAATCACATCGCAAAAAATGGCAAGGGGCTGCGACAGAAGTAGATGCAATGAGATTTCAAAATTCAGATTTGATTTTTGGATCGTTCAATTTTCCACTTTTAATAGCTTTTTTGTGCTATACTCTTAAATCACTCAAAATTTCTAATGTTCCTTTAGCTACTGTTCCTTTCTCTTTGTCCAGGAAATTTTTCCATGACTTGAAATAAATTTCCATGACTTTCAATGAAAATTTCAATTTTCCATGACTTTTCCAGGTCTGAAATTTTGTTATTTTTTTTCCATGACTTTCCAGGATTTCCATGACCCGTACGAACCCTGTTTATAGAGCCATATTTCGAAATTGAAAAGATTCACAAGAAGTTGACATATATTATGACAAAAGTAGTTTTATTTTGGGAAAAAATGGGTTATTGTGGAAATTAGAATTTAAATTTAGAAAGGCAATAATATTCAGGTGTAATTGTGATTTGTGAGTTCATAAAAAATTACCTGAAAGTTTTAAAGAGCAAAAAGGGGGCGAGGGAGGGGGGAATAATTTTTAAAATTAAGACCCCTATTACTTGAATATACATATGTACAACAATAACTTTTGCTATGCATACAATTCATAAAATAATTTATTAAGTCAAAATATTCTGCATAGAAATACCATGCCCAGTGCCTGTTGATAACCAGCAACAGGCACTGGGCCTAGCTAGGCTGGTACTTTTCTCCGCACACACCCCACCACTTATAGTAGGGGAGATAGCGACCGAAATTTTACGACAATATATATAAGGCCAGAATTTTTTTAAATATTAGATTAGTTTACTTAAAAGAAGAAAACGCGAGTCTACCAAAAAGTTATCATTGCAATAATTAATAAAAAAATTTGCAATATGTTGCAAAAACTTGTGAAATTGTCTTATATATATAAGGCTGAAACTCGGTAATATTATTGATTACGTATAAACATAACGAAAAATATATGTCTACCACGTCCGAAGCGTTGCCGTGCCGTGTCTACCACCCACGCAAGGTGCGAAAAAATCAGTCAATTTTGACTTAAATATATAAGCCTAAAATTTTTTTTAGTAACTGTTTACAATGTATAAAATATAAAAACAAAAGTCTACCAGTTGTGTTATGTTGCAAAGGCATGATAGACGTCACGGAATGTCGACCTCGTACCTCTATGTACCGTTTATCGGGCCGCTAGCGCTCGCTCGAAAAAGTTTGCTTGTCGTCGCGAAATTTCAATAAATAAAGCTGATTTATTTTTTAATAAATAGTTTTAATCCGGTTTTTATTAAAATTTTTAGTCTACCGTGACTAAGAGGTTGCTTAGTCTTTGGTAGACGTTGCTTAAATTATAAAGTAGTTGGAAAAGTATGATTATTTTATCTTTTCATTCTTTATAAATGGAAATTTTTCAATTATTATTTTTTTTTCATGATTACAATTTTCTATCATATTTAAATTGATATTCATACTTTTGTTACATTATTCATATATATATATATATATATATATATATATATATATATATATATATATATATATATATATATATATATATTAACTTCTTCAAAAATATTTTGAATCACCACCTTTTCAAATACATTTCGTAAATGGAGAAGTAAAGCTGTTTATTCATCTACTGCGAAGAAAGGAGAAAGGAAGGACACGCCTTTAATAACCTTGGGTCTGGGGCCTGGGCCTGAGTAAGGCCCTTATAGTGGAGGAGCCAACGCATCCGCCATTTTGGAGCAAACTTGATCCAGTGCTTCGCGGCGATAGCATTGCTGCTGATGTTTATATTTCTTTAGCATATGTTAAATTGGGTCAACAGATAATAACCATCTGCAGAAGTGAAAATCCGTCTTACTGCATTTACTAGAAAATAACAGATTTTTTAAAAAATAATAAGCACTGTTCATAATGCACTCAAAAGTACAAAATAACTTTTCTGGGTCAGAAAGGACAATTTAAGAATTCCTATAGTTTTCAAAAATTTCTAAGAAAATGACACCACAAACGAAGAAAAGTGTGATTCTAGTCATGTAGAGAATGTTTTACCATTATCTAGCTTTCAATCATAAATTTGAGTGTTGAAACACGCATTTTTTTTCCTTAATGGGAAAGTTTGGTTTAAAATGACTTGAGCGCACTTTTCTTCGTTTGTGAAATCTTTTTCTTCAAAGAATTAAAAACTACAGGAACACTTAAATTGTCCTTTCTGACCCAGAAAAGTTATTTTGTCCTTTTGAGTGCAATATGAAAAGTGCTTGTTATTTTTTTAAAAAAATCTGTTATTTTAAAGTTTTTCGTTTTCAAACAAAATTTTACTTTAGAATTTGATTTTTTAGCGTTACGTTGTACCTTAAGGTTAAACAAATCATTTAATAAAATTCTGAAGTCTGTAAGTATTCTAGTTGCTGAGTATACGCAAAAGAATGGTTCACAACATATAAGTAACTTGGGATAAAGATCCTAATACGTCTTTTTACTTAGCCCCGTTATCGATTATTGGCATAGATGCATAGATGAGGATAAAAACCCTAAGAAAGCAACGTCAGTGAATAAATTTCATTCTTACTCCAGAGAGGACTTGATTCAAAATTTTCATTATGATTACTATTAACATTACATTTGCAAGGCAACAAAATTTATAATAATGGATTTTACATTTAAACATTTAATGGGGAAATTACATCAAATTTGCTATTTTCCATCCTAACCGAAATAATGATGTTACTTCAGAGTTTTAAAATTTCAGCCTTAAGTTCTACCTTAAGATTAAGCAAATCATTTAGTAAAATCCAGAAGTCTCTTAGTGATCTAGTTGGTGAAATATAAGCAAAAGTACGCCTCAGATTACTCCATGACAATCAGGCCAAATGTAATAAAAGTGCTTAAAAAACATCAATTCTGAACAACCAAAATTTCTCTTCTATGATGGATTCTTTTTATTATATCTAATGAAAGAAATTCCATCATCTAATGATATTGAGAAAATTATAAAGTATGTTCAGTAGTATTCGTAGTAATTGTTTTCGACACGTACCCCGTTTCCTTCCATAAAAGATAACGAACATATCGTCGCCTCAGAGCAACAGTAAGATATCTAATCCCAGAAATAACATTAAGATATCTTACTGTTGTTCTGTGACGACGATATATTAAGCGGAACTCACAGAGGTAAAAAAATTCAGGTAGGAGACTCTGCAACACGTCCCTCTGACTTTTTGAATCAATTAAAAAATATTACTTTTAAAGAAAATTTGCTAGAATATTTACTAACAAACTGGGAACGAGATAACAAAGCGATTTATTTTGAAGATAAATTTGTGTATATTAACTACAAACAGTGTTATAGATTTGAAACCATCAACAGAAAAGTTGTAAAAATAGTCGATCATACTCAATCGTGCCCCAGACCGCGAAAAATCCGACACAAAAATGATTTACCATCTTTATAATTTTTGAAGAGCTGCAGCCTCCATATGACATCCACCTACGATGTTCAGATACTGATGTATTAGTTATAATATTGGCTAACATGAAGTTTTTGAATTCTTAAATAAAGGTCTGGATGGAAGTTGGCGTTGGAAAATCATTAAGAGGTATCAATGTCTCTGAACTTTACAAGAATTTAGGAGAAACCGTTTGTTCCACCTTGGTTGCTTTACACGCAATGACTGGTTGCGATCAAAATCCGGCTTTTTTCCGAAAAGGAAAAGTTCGACCTTACGTTCTATTTACAAAGTCGGAAGAATACACAGGAGCGTTAACAAATTTGAGTAAGCCATCGCACAATGTAAAATGCATGTCGCAAATTCGAATACAACTCGAAATTTCGGAAGAGTTGTGCGCCGAACGTACAGACAAAATAAAGTGGAAAGAATTAATGATGCAAGAACCATGATGTTTTTAGAAGAGTATAAAAATTTTGAAAAAAGATAAAGTAATTCTCGAAAACGTGAAGAGTTTTGATCCGTCATCCTTAACCCTATGTTAGTCTGAACTTCGTGAACATTTCCTCAGAACAGCTTGCATTTCGCAAATTTGGACAAATTTTCATTTAAAAAATCTGACAAGCTTATCACCTCTTGATTGTGAGTGGAAAATTGAGGACAACTGAAACGTTTTTGAATGGTTCACTGAAAACAACTACCGCAAGCAATAAAAGATGTTACATTCGAAGCATAGCCTTCTGCCTCACCACGTCGAATTTTCGAAACATCGCTTCGAGGTGCACTCTCCCATGCTACGAACTAACTTTGTGCCAAATTTCATGAAAATCGGCCGAACGGTCTAGGCATTATGCGCGCCACAGAGATCCAGACATCCTCCGGACATCCAGACAGAGAGACTTTCAGCTTTATCATTAGTAAAGATTAATTAATATGTAAAGAACTGTTTATTTGATTATTTTTAATTATTTATTGTTATGTAAGATCGATGCGAAAAATTTTATTTCATAAGTACTTGATCATAAAAAATAAATAAATAAAAGAGGCATAATTTAAAAGGTCAAGACATTATTAATGAAAAATGAACTTCACTATAATTTTGTACATAATTTTAATTTTAATAAAATATTTTTTAATTTCGTTTCAATGGTAAAATTATTTTTTTTAATATGCTTAAATCATTCATACTTTTCCAACTACTTTATAATTTAAGCAACGTCTACCAAAGACTAAGCAACCTCTTAGTCACGGTAGACTAAAAATTTTAATAAAAACCGGATTAAAACTATTGATTAAAAAATAAATCAGCTTTATTTATTGAAATTTCGCGACGACAAGCAAACTTTTTCGAGCGAGCGCTAGGGCCCGATAAACGGTACATAGAGGTACGAGGTCGACATTCCGTGACGTCTATCATGCCTTTGCAACATAACACAACTGGTAGACTTTTGTTTTTATATTTTATACATTGTAAACAGTTACTAAAAAAAATTTTAGGCTTATATATTTAAGTCAAAATTGACTGATTTTTTCGCACCTTGCGTGGGTGGTAGACACGGCACGGCAACGCTTCGGACGCGGTAGACATATATTTTTCGTTATGTTTATACGTAATCAATAATATTACCGAGTTTCAGCCTTATATATATAAGACAATTTCACAAGTTTTTGCAACATATTGCAAAATTTTTTATTAATTATTGCAACGATAACTTTTTGGTAGACTCGCGTTTTCTTCTTTTAAGTAAACTAATCTAATATTTAAAAAAATTCTAGCCTTATATAAATAATGTATTAAAAACTGTCGCTATCTCCCCTACTATTAGCTGTAAGCCTTAGGATCCACCGCCCGGGGGTCCGCGTAGCGGGGCCCCAACACGGCTGGGTGCGGCGGTCGATAGTCGTAACGTGCTACGGACGCGCTTGATGCTTATTGCGCCGGGGAAGGTCCCCGTGCTGGGCGTCAGCCCAGCTGGGAGTTTACCCCTTAATGTTTGAACCTTGCTCACCATGAGATACGGTATGTCTCCCCTTACCTCGTTGAGGTCAATTTATTAGATCCAAATGAAGATGAATGACCCTCCTTAAGCTATCTACCCCTTTGCTGATTAAAGCCTCTTTCAGTAAGCTCCAAGTAACCACAACCTTAATAAAGTAGTAATTTTGAACATTTGAGGAAAAGGGGAAAATTGGAGATATAGGGAGGTAAAAGCATAAAAACGAACACTACTGGATTTCAAGTGAATAATCATAACACAACCACCCCTGTTATACACCTTATTTATTTTAGCAGACATTAAAAAAATGATGTACTTATAAATAAAATTATATAAATCAACTTTATATTTAAAATACAAACTTTAAGTTAATTTGTTAGGTGCTCAACTGCTGAAATTTAATTTAAAAAAAAAATCTGTTATGACCAAAAATTAGGTAAAGATAATCATTCAAAATTGCGAAAATAAATAAGCAAATAATTAAACAAGACCAAGGTAATAAATTCTTTAACTCTTTAGTTATTAAAATAAAAAATAAAACAAGCTAATCTGATGTAGCAGGGTCAAAATAACTACTAATTGCCAAAAATATAAAAATATTTACAAAATGCAAAACGATTGAAATCTCAAACAAGGGAAACAAATTTTCGCAAATTAAGTTTAATGTTGTCAAGTTTCCCATAAAATAAACTTATATTTTACTGAAATTAAACATAAAATATGCTGATCTACGGTAGCAAATATGAAAATAACATCCGATTAGTGAATATATTTAAATATTTGCAAGATGAAAAAAGATTGAAATTTCAAACACGAGAAGCAATTTTTCGCAAAGTCTGAGTTCGTTCGACGTGGCATGTTTCCCATGAAATAAATTTGTTTTTTATTAAAATTAAACAAAAAATATACTAATCTAAGGTAGCATATGCAAAACTAACATTTGATTAGCCAAAATATTTAAATATTTGCAGGATGCAAAAAGATTGAAATTTCAAACACAAGAGCAATTTTCCGCGAAACCCGAGTAAGTTCAATGTTGTCATGGTTTCCAAATTAATTTCTTTGTTAATTAATGAAATTAAACAAAAAATACACTAATCTAAGGTACCATATGTCAAAATATCTTTCGGTTGTAAAAAACATCAAAATATTTACAAGATGCAAAAGGATTGAAATCCCAAACACGGAAGCAATTGTTCGCGATGTTGCATACTGAAGACATGTTCAGAAAATTGCATTGGTGAAATACGTTTTTTAAAACTTCTAAGCACAATTCGTTGATTTTTGAGAGAATTTAAGCACTAAGAAACTTTTTCAAGGTTTTAAAACTTTTTCAAGGTTTTCAAGCACTTGAAAATGAACTTTTTTTTTCAAGCACTTTTCAAGGTTTTTCAAGGGCGTACGAACCCTGGTAAAGAATCACTAAAGTCTGAAAAGAAAATCTTTATAATCTTTGGTGACAACAAATAGTATAACGGCAAAAAACAAAGTTTTTGTAATTGAAGTTCAATTTGAGCAATTAAATTAAAAATGTGAAGAAGTAATAACTTTTAAGCTTTTATAGTATTAATTCAAAAACCAAAGATTTTTTCTTGAAATTGTGATTACAGTACGCTAATTACTTCGAGACAATGGAATAAAAGCAAAGGAGCTAAGGCATAATTGAAGGCTTCCTCTTTGCCTGTAAGGTTGTTTATTTTACGTAGCATTGAAGGCTTAAAAGGAAATTTCAAGCTAGGTAAAATAAACAACCTAACAGACACAAAAGCAATCTTAGGAAGTTCATCCTGTGGTTAATAAGTAAGATTCAATACTTCGACGTTGAGGAAAAAAGATGCACAAATATGCGGCAGTGTATAATTGCACCTCATTAATTTTACTTTTTTTTTTTGAACAGATAATTGGCAAAAAATGCGTAGGGAATTAAGAGTACTTAATTTTGTAAAGCAAAATAAATTTGTTTTCTTCAAAAAATCAATTTTCCCTGATTTTTTGTTATTTTTTCAAAATTCCCTGATATTTCCCTGACTTTTCCCTGATTAATAAAGTTCCCTGACTTTTCCCTGATCTCCCTGATCTGTCGCCATCCTGTAAAACTTTAAGCAGTTGGCTCTAAAAATTAATTCTAGTTCCTCTCCAGGATACATTTGTGTGCTAATTTAATTAAAAACATTAGCAGATTCTTACAAAATAGTCGTTTTGGCTTAATATAGGCTGTAATAGTCATCATAACCTGCAACACTTCAAAATAGTTGCAATAGTCGCTTTTTAGTCTGCAGTGGCAGCCCTGAAAGTATTATTATTTAGGGAAGAAAGAAAAAAAAATTGGACTTTTTCAGCGTTTTGAATATTAGTGCATGAGATTATTGTTTAAGACTGAAAGATAGAGCTATAATTCCTCATCAAGATTAAAATAGATTGCACATTGCATTTCATAGGTGCTATAAACAAAATAGAAGAAAAGTTAAAGAAAACTTCTCTTCAAAAACAAACAAATTTTTTTCATTTTAAGAGATAAATCTCATTAATTATCAAAAACAATATCCATCTCATACTAAAAAAAGTTTTTTTCTTTTGTTAAATAATTTTTGTTACTTTAAACACATGGCAAAAAAAAAGCAGGTTAACCCAGTTTTTAATGAAAATGTTTTGAAGCTTCTGTGGATCCGAAGTTTTCCACAAAGACTGGTTTCAGGAGTAAAGAAAATCATGAGTAAAGAAATTTCAGTAATATAGTAATTCACGTGACAAAAATGGCTGTCTATAGTTTATTCTTAATCTTTAGGAAAAACTTTTACTTAGAAAATGTAACCTCTACTAATTCACAAGCTAGAAAGTTATCAAACAATTTAATTACTAATTAGATTGAATCTTATGATTATCCTACTACTATTATGATTATTATGCTTTCGTTATTTCTAAATATTCCTATTTAGGAATAGGAATAGGTTTCTATTGGTTCTGAACAAGAAGAGCTAAATAGCGAAACTGAACGGTAGCAAGTTCTATCTTTAAGGTCCATAACTCAATTTAAAAAAAAAAAAAGTATTACTGTCAGCCTTGCATATTCCAGGGGTGGGGATGGATAAAGAAATGTCCCGATAATAAGAATATCTTCCCAAACCATATATTTCCCCATAGAGGCAAGATTGCAGACACTGTTTAACCAAATAAATTCCCCAAGAAATCTTATGAGACGGGTCTGTTTTTGCAAACATCAGAAATTATTTTCAAGAAATAAATAACATGAAAATTAGAAAGGTTTTTTTGTGAACCATTGTTCAGAGTACAAAGCGGAAGGTTACATTGAGGGTTTCGAATGTAAGATGATAATTTTCCTAGCAAATGCAACAATCAAAATGTAGCCCTCTTGACCAGGTTTAATAGGCACTTAGAAAATCCTAGTGGAGATTATAATGTTCTTCAGTTTGGAAAAGGAGATACAAAACTGTTCCAAAAGCACTTTGAACAAGCAATCCCTTATCATGAACTTTTTCAATAATTAATATAAGAAAAGGTGTAATAAAACAGTGATCTAGGGGCAGCTCGTCACTATGGGCCGGGTGGGCCAGGCCCACACAGAAAAATTGTACACAACTAAATAGATCATGTCAAAATAACGTTTAGTATTTCGCTAAAATTTTTTTAAAAAACAACAAAGAAACATCAAATTGGGGACATGAAACACATTTTAAATCTCTAACACTTTGCATATTGCTTCTAAAATGTGAAAAGTTTTCCATCTGTTAGCATTTGCGCTTGCAAGCTCTGAGAATGAATCTTGGGGCTTTGACTGGTTTGCCCCTCGACTGACTTGCCACACCTCTGCTCCTAACCAATCATGACGATTCAACCAGACACCAAAACGGCAAGTCTGTGCCACCCCGATTCCTTCTGCATGGGCTCCAGCTCCCTAGTCCTCCAAAAAATAGCTTTACCCAATAGCAGTAGAAGAGCAATAGCAGGTGGGGAAGCATATAAGCTACCTTTACTCCTGTTCGGTCATAGGAAAATTTCAGGCCCTCACATTGGCTTATTCGAGTGTCAATCAAAGCTTCAAATCTGTGACGTACTGCAATGTTGCTAGTCCTCTCTCGCAGTGTTTCATATTTGTAATCTGCTAAATACGAATAAGCATTCGCAAATGAGATCTTTAATTGAATGTTGCTGACAAAAGCAGCATTATTATTTCCAATCAATTTCATCCTTTGCAAAACAAATGAAAGCTTTTATTGAGAAGCTATGCTTCGAAATAAAAATAGGTGGCGCCATCTTAAAGCAAAAATGTATGTTTTACGACATCGTTTTAATTTAAATTGAGGATATTTTTAAAATAATTCTCACGGTAAATTATTTTGTTGATGGAAAAGCGAATTCCGCAATTTTTCATATTCTTAATGATATTTAATGCAATTTAAACAGCTCTTCTTAAAGAAATGATTACCATTTAAGTTAATAAGAAATACTTCTAGTGAATAATTTGATACACAGTAATTTCTAATATAATTTTCTCTTGTGCCAGTTTATTTCTAGCTAATTTCTTTTGAATATGAGTTAGCATCCGAGAATAAGACTTCCAATTGAATATATAGCGAGTCTGGCGAACATATCCTTCTTTTCTCATATTAATTTCATAACTCATAAAATAAAATATTGCTTTGCTTGAAAAAAAACATGTAAAATACATAATTAAACGAATAAATAGCATTATCTTTAAGCAAAAAATTACGCTTTTGAAGAAGGTCCTATTGGAGTTTAATTGAGCTCATCTGTCAACTAATTCTCAATGTAAGTTTTTTAAATTAAGCAGCGAATTTTTTATCTTTTAATATTCTTCATAATATTTAAAGTTATGTAAAAAGAATAGATAATTTAAACTCTTGAATGAAATAATTGAAAATAACATTAAAAAGCAATGTTTCTTAATGTAAAATTATATCTATGTTATTTCAAGTCAAATCACTTTCAAGTCAAACTTTCAGAAATCGCACCCTTTTGACACCTTAAATTCATTATTTTGAAAAAAAATTATCACGCACAGTTGATAAGGCAATTCAAGAGAATTTCATGCAGTTTCATTTACTATTTAACTTAAAAACATTCGGGGAAAAAAAAAGTTTCACAAAATTCTAAAACTTGAAAACTCAACCATTTTTGAGACAATTTTGAAAATTTTGAAATCAATATATGATTTTTAATGTAATGTAATAAATACAACTAAATATTTTAGATTGGGCGCATGAAGAGATCAGCAGCTGCTAAATATTTTTAGCAAAATTAGCAAAAAAGTTTTCTTTTTTCTTTTTTGCTGTACTGCTGATACGACCTTCGTGGTTTTATGAATAGTTTTGAAATCATTTGAATGTAATCATTCACATACATTAAATATCATACATTGATTGAAAATTTTTTAAAGTATTAAAAAAATTGAATTTAAAATCTTGTGAAGATATTTCTTTTTTTGAAAAGTGTCGAAACTTAAATTGTCTTTGAAACAAGCTTTTTTACAACTCTGTGTTTCTCGTTGAGCTTGAGAAGTTGAAAATTAGGGTGAGCACACTTTCATAATTTGCATTATTTTTCTTGACGTACATATTTTATCAATAAAAGTGTTTGTGTGTGTGTGTGTGTGTGTTACAAAACTTCTTTGGTTCTGAATCGTTTTGCAACTGTTTTATGAAAATGTAATTTCTCTTCATATGATGTGGAAGAATTATTACTTTAATAATAGTATGGCTTTCGAGTCCAGTCACACGTACTTGAAAACCAACAGGGAACTAATCATAATTTATTCATTATTAAAATGACATAAAAATAAAGTAATTATTGTAAAAAAGATGTACATAATATACAAATACAAATAAAAATGTGATGACCAGCAACAGGCTCTGGGCCCAGCTAGGCTGGTCCTAGTCAATTAATTAGTCCCCAATGAAGATCAATGGCCCTCTTAAAGCTATCCACTCCCTTGCTCATTACCGCCTCTTCCGGTAAGCTATTCCAAGTGCCCACGACCCTGCTAAAGTAGTAGTTTTTCCTGATTTCCAAGTTAGCCTGAGATTTAAATAGCTTAAAACAATGACCCCTTGTCCTGCTTTCCCCGCAAAAATTTAATCCATTTACATCTTTCATTTTGATAAATGTAAATAATTGAATCATGTCCCCTCTGACTCTCCTTTGCTCCAGGCTATACAAATTAAGCCTATTAAGTCTGGTATCATAGTCTTAATCTGAGTGTCCCCTTACTAATTTAGTTACCCTTCTTTGAACCCTTTCCAATACAAAAATATCTTTCTTCAGATAAGGCGACCAAAACTGAACAGCATACTCCAAATGAGGTCTTACTAAACTCCTATATAAAGGCAGAAGAACTTTCTTAGATTTGTTTGAAATAGATCTATTGATGAACCCAAGCATTTTGTTGGCTTTGTTACTAGCAATACTGCACTGTTGACTAAACTTGAAGTCCTGATTTATAAAGACACCCAGATCCATAACATTTTCTGCCTGATTTATGACTGAACCCTGTAAACGATATCTCATACGCTTATTTCCATGACCTAAGTGTAGCACTTGACATTTCCCTACATTAACTGCCATACCCCATTTATCTGCCCACTTAGTAATATGATCTAAATCCTTTTGCAGCTGCTTTACTTGTTCTTCATTTTCGACAATCCCCATAACTTTTACATCGTCAGCAAAACAATTCATGCTTCCAGAAATATTTTCATTGATGTCATTCATAAATATAATAAACAAAAGAGGCCCTAAAACTGATCCCTGAGGAACCCCACTTAAAACGTCACTCCAATTAGAATGATTTCCCCTCACAACTACCCTTTGCTTCCTACCAGTAAGCCAATTTCTAACCCAAAGTAAAGTTTTTCCTCCTATTCCAATGTCAGCTAACTTACTGAGAAGAGCAACATGTGGTACCTTGTCAAAAGCTTTTTGAAAATCAATATAAACAACATCCACACATTTTTTGTTATCTAAAGCTGAGGTAACCTTGTCGTAGAAATGCAATAAATTAGTAGTACAGGATTTACCTTTCCTGAAACCATACTGCAAACTAGTCAACAGACTATTAGTCTCTAAGAACTTCATGATCTTAATTTTGATCAAAGATATATCAGCCAGATACAATGTGAAACAATAGATATAGCAACGAGAAAGAAAAGTTATACGATTAACAATTATACGTAATCATTTCTTTAAGAAGAGCTGTTTAAATTGCATTAAATATCATTAAGAATATGAAAAATTGCGGAATTCGCTTTTCCATCAACAAAATAATTTACCGTGAGAATTATTTTTTAAATAACCTCAATTTAAATTAAAACAATGTCGTAAAACATACATTTTTTGCTTAAAGATGGCGCCACCTATTTTTATTTCGAAGCATAGCTTCTCAATAAAAGCTTTCATTTGTTTTGCAAAGGATGAAATTGATTGGAAATAATAATGCTGCTTTTGTCAGCAACATTCAATTAAAGATCTCATTTGCAAATGCTTATTCGTATTTAGCAGATTACAAACATGAAACACTGCGAATGAGGACTAGCAACATTGCAGTACATCACAGCTTTGAAGCTTTGATTGACACTCGAATAAGCCAATGAGAGGGCCTGAAATTTTCCTATGACCGAACAGGAGTAAAGGTAGCTTATATGCGGTGGGGAAGGATTTGACACACATCACTTGTACGAAACAACAGCTCGGAAAAGGATAAAAAGGGTAAAAAACGGCTAGCCCACTGAATGAAAGAAAGTGCTCTTATCATTTTCCACCGTCCTTCTTTTGTATTTGTCTTTAATCTTAAACGGCTGTATATATCTGAAACTTTCATTTTCCATTTTATGCGTTCCTCACGATTATACCGCATTGCATGCATATTTTCATTTATTTTTCTGTTTGGAACTAATATGATCGGAATTTCTGAATGAAGAGTTTGTTTTCGAATAGTTGGTTTTGAGTGTGAAAAGTTCTGAATTGGTTCGAAACTTTTACAAAAAAAACTTCAATTGGGCGAGATCTATTCAATTTTCTTTTTTGTTCTGATATTTGGCTAAAGTAATAAGTATTAATCGTATAATAGGTCTGAACAATATGTGTTTTCTATTTTGTAGTACTCTAAGGCGGAACAAACCTAAATTATTTCAATTTGATCCAGTACATCGCTTTAAGTCCTTGAAGGCGTAGGGCCACATAACCTCAAAAATGACTTAACTATTTGATTTTTTTATTGTTTATTTTAAAACTTCAGATTGTTTCAAACTTTATGAAGAAAGTTTCAACGCTCTAGTTAAATTATTTAAAAAGTTATTGGCTTTAGGTCATTCACACTAGGTACGCTTTTTCTCGATTTCAAATGGGGTGGGTGTCTTGTCTTTAAATTTAAGTTGTTTACCTTGAATCTTCAGAAAATGCCCAAGTGGATATTTTTCCAAAACAATTTCAACTTTGAAGTAAAAGAGAAGTTCGAAATGAAGCAACTGCAATAAGGACTATCTTATATTGTTCAGCAATTACTAACTGCAGTCCTCTCCATTGAATGTGTATAAATATTATTGAGAAAACTTTATATAGAGCGAAGGCCAACCGCTAAATTAAGGCACGAGCGGCCACTGGTTTAAGCCCCAAGTTAATTATATTTTCCAAGTTCTCTTACACACAATTACACTAAATATTTAATTATTATATTATTTTGTATTGCATTGAGCTGATTCCAAAAAGTTAAGTTTTGAAAACTTTTAAGACTAAACGCACATAGGTAAATATTTTTATAACCAACATAGCCTAAAATAAAAAGTGCATTGCAAATCAATAAATGACCACTTTGTCAAAAATACAAATACGACTGATGAATGTTGTTTCTTTGCCTTTGTTCATGCAAATACACTCATACAAAATAAATAAATTTAAAAAAAAAACATAAAGTGTAATGAAAAAAAAAGTATAGCTAATTAAAACTTTTTTTTCTCACTCAAAAGCAAAAAGATGACTTTCATACCTCACTCTCTTCATTTTCACTTCCAGAATAATTGCTGCCTTCACTGTCTGACATTTTTTTTATGCACTGTTAAAAGAAAAAATTATAATTAGCAAATATTTAAATAAGGCATTAATTTTAAAATTGTATATAACTGATGCAATTTTGCTTTAATAAAAGAAAGAAGTTATACTTAGACATGTTTTACAAAATAACAGTGAAAAACAATCTAATGAAAACATGAGTTTTCATTAAACTATTACTGCAATACGTTTAACACAAAAATGCTCAACTTCAAAAATTGTTTCACAGGAAATGACATGCATGCAATAAACCGTCAGCTCATGTCTGGGCTCGCGGTATGTTACTTGAAGTTCTGTCTTGGCCCTAGCTTAATTGTGATAACTTACTGCTTAATGTAAGATGACATATTTGTTCGGACAGAATAAAGTACAATTTAATACAAGGCATTCAATTTAAAATTCTTTTATCAAGACAAAATATTTAATAATTAGAGCCTGGATTATATGCACAATAAAATCATTAAAACATGCACTACTAATTTTTTATTCACGAAATCAAAAGTTTTCATGTCTGATAAAAAAAAAACACAGGAATAGCCATTTCTTTTTTTGCATTTTTTATGTTTCTTGACACCCCCCCACACAATATATTTTTTTACTTTTACGTCATTTTTTATGCCTTTTATTAGATACATGTTAGAAAAAATTCTCTTCTGAAACATTCGTATACGTTATTGTAAAATAAAAAAAATATATACTTTTATGTAATAATGTTACTAATTAAAATTAACAAAATAATAATAACTTATTTCAGAGGGATTCATAGTTCTGCAAAAAATATAAGTTACATGCAAAAAATAATTCGAACATACACAGGTACAGTTTAGTATTTTTTGGGACTGGCAGGGACACAAAGCTGTCCTATAGATATTCAGAGGTTTTTAGATTACTCAACTTTTGAGGCTTTAATCATCAACATAATCTTAAGATTCTCACGACAGCAAATACTTATGTAAATTTGTTTTATTTTCTCTGTAACTTGGTGTGTTCATGGGATTATCAAAATTTGTTTGGCAATTGTAAAAAACACTTCAGCTAATTTATAAATATTATTGAACATTGAACAAATAGCCACAAGTATGATTCTCCTGAGCAACATGGTGCTAAAAAATCGCAACAGCAATAAACCATGGTTTGAGCTGATTCTGGATGTCCCTAATTGGCCTAGGATGAAATCTATCGCCATGTTTCCTTTTTTATCTGGCCATGATTGCCTACGAAAACATCTCTGTCATACCAACGTAGTTCCTGACCTTTTCTGCACTTCGTGTGATCTTCACGAAGTAATGGACATGCCTCATTTGTCCAGCTGTCCTGCTCTCTCTCGGACATCCATCTGGGAACCCTATTGGATTGCTCGTTTTCATTTATAGTTTTGTTGTTATCCTTTTGATATTCAACTGTCTTTAAAGGTGCCATTGGAAATATTAAAAAAAAAAAAACATGGTGCTTTTATGAGCCACATTTATGCTGACTCCTGACGGATTACGTTTATTATCTGTCTAAAATTTACATGGGTAAAAAAATATCTTTTATAGTCATAACGTTTAGCCATACAACCATGTAACAGTTATATTTTCCTTTATTTGGAAGAAATATAAGACTTTAAAATCATATTAGGAAAATATCAACTTAAATGATTGACATTTTTAATTTCTTCCAGTTTTGCACAAAATTACAAAATTTCTATCTGGACACTACTTAATGAATTCATTTGCTGAAAACTGAGACAATTAAAGAGGAAAGCAATACCATTGAGAAAAGTAACACTGAAATATAAAACCGTACAACATTTTATACCATAGCCTCAAAATAAAGGGTCTTTTGGGTTATAATCAAACAATTAATCAATGAAATTCAGTTTCAAACAATTACAAGTACATTCAGTAAATTACCGCTGAATAGCCAGGGCTAAAGCAGAAATACATGCTTCATACAGAAATACATGCAGAAATACAAAATACTTGGCTTCCTTAAGAGGTTTTTCATCTCCAGCTCAGTCACTTTCCTATGCCGGGCTGATGAGTGCTAATAAGCACGAAACTGCAGTCCTCGGTTGGAAATGACTGAGCTGGAGGTGTATTTCATGAATTACAAGTACGTTTGTATGGGCAACATACAGAACAAACTCAATTCAAATCATCAATAAGTGTGTAGCCAAAACTGTTTTTTCTCAATAATGTTAGGTATAGTGCTTTTCAATAAATCATTCTTGCACAAAAAATTACAGGTAAATTGATTAAAATAACTCACAATCACATTCAAATATTGATTAAACTGGTGTTGTTGTACCCTGGAAGATGTTCAATCCGATACAAACTAAATTTACGGTTACATTTCATAACCGCGAGATAAAGTAAGATTGTTTCGAACATCAAAATTTAAAACAATAACAGCCAAATGTTGCAAAAATTAATTTAGTCTTTTAAATTTCATTTACACACATTTTGTTTTACAGTGAGAAAAAAAAATTCACTAACAATAGAAACCTTAACTGCAGATAAACTGACAACAAATCAACCTGCTTCCCCCCCCCTCCCTCCCCTCCTCACAAAACTAAAACTTACATCTGAGCCGCGATAGGAAGCCAACCAGTTGTGAATATTTTTTAAAAAATGATAAAAGGCAGCTTCTAATATCATTTCCAAACAACAGGAAGCATTAGCATTTTTCATAAATATTTTCCGTTTTTGGTGTAAGCGTGCTAAAAAATTTCACTTATTCGTTACCTATAGCAAAACACCAGTATCGTATCATAAAAATTTTATTCTATATCTATGAAAGCTTTAAAAAGACAGCATGAGCCCTTTTGTAGTCGATTTTCCCATTAAAATACAGATAAAGACAGACCCCGAAGAGTTCCTATTTTTCCTACTTTTTAGAGCTCTCTCTTTATTTTCCTACTTTTTCTTTCTTTAGTATAGCACTTCTAATTGTGCATTTTTTCGTATTTTTACAATGCCGCACCAATAATTTTCTGCATGTTTCAATTTTTAAAAGCAAAAGAAACTTGCGAATCCTAAGTTTTTAATTTACTGACTACAATAATTTCTGGAAGGAATACTGCAGCGTCTGAGTGTTTAAAAGTTAAATATTTGTAAGTGACTTTTATGCCGTTGCGGCGTTTATGATCGACCTTTCTTTTTATCACCCCGATTTCAGTTCTACTGTTTTTACGAAACAAAAAAGAAACAGATACCGGCCCGTTCTGATGAAATTATATATTATTTACCCCTCAATTAGAAGCTTTAATTAAAGTAAACGGCCGACTTTCCAAAAAGTGCGAATAAAGCCGAATTTCCTATTTGCCAATTTTTTGTATAGTTGATTACAAGTGAAATGGGGCTCTATTTAAACAGAAAGACAACGAAAAAACCATAAAAGGAACGTAAGGAAGCAAAATATGAAAAACCTGTACACTGTACATATTTTATTGATGTTAGTACAAAATAAAAGGCACAGATAACGGAAATTCGCAAAAACGGATCACTTCAAAAATAATCGTAAAGACTAACTTTTTTCATACATAAACATGATTATTGTTCATTCTAAATCGTAAACATGATTATAAAATTTCATTTTCTTTCCTTACAAAGAGTGTATTTGCAAAAAAAAAAAAAAAAACACGGCAAAACGTTCCCGATTTTTGGAGAAAAACCGGAAATCAATTAAAATGCGAGATCCCGTTTAATTTCTTTACATTTTTTAAAGTTAGGGGATAGAGCCTCAAGCAACTATACTGTAATTTTTTTTCTTTTTAACGGGTATTTTCTTAGATATATCATCAATATCGAGGAGTTGCTCATAATTTTTATGTGCTGCATTTATGGCAATGCGGCATTTCGGAACATATAAAATTTTTTTAACAGACTCTTACTCTTTTCGGGGTGCGGCAATTATACCGATGCTGCATATCTACTGTAAGTTATTGTGCTCAGGGCCCCTAATCAAGGGGGGAAGTGGAAAAGATATATTTGATACCAGTTGCCATCCCCTCACTCTCAATTTCGTGAACAATTTCCGAATGCATATTTTTGTCGTATGATGAGGATTGAACGAAACTACATGTCTTCCCTTTTATGCACAGAGAAAGAAGCATTAGTAACTGATCTTTGGCTTTGATAAAAATGTTATGTTTAGCATGCATGTATTTTTCCTTTTTTTTTCAGTGACAAATTTTGGAACAAGAAAGAAGTAAAAAACCATCAAACCAATGAACCAATATTTGTTTTTATTGCTTGATTCAAATTAAAACTGGCCCATCATTCTGATTTTCCCCCGGGGTGGCTAGCAAAGGATGTATACTGAATGCAAATAAGCATTAATTTTCCGAAGCCAGTGAGGGGAGAAATTGACCCCACTAACCCCTCATAAATGACTTGCCTGAACCAAAAATTTATGTTGAATGCTAAAAGTACACAACATAATACAAATCGTATAATTTACTTACTTCGTTATTTATTTAGTTTAATTATTTTATTATAAATTTTATGTCCCATATTTAAGAACAAATTTATTTTAGTTCTGCATTTGCTGATTATTTTAACTAAAACTAATTTAATATTTGCTTTGATTTTTGTATCATAGTTTATGAGAACAGTAGCTGAAAGTGTTAGTATTTTCAAATGATAAATAGATGCTCTCGAAGGAATGCTTTCGTTTTTGACAAAAATGGTTTCATTGCATAAAAAATGAGGGTTTTTTTTTTTTTTTTTTTTTTTTTTGCGATCACTATATTGATTTTATTCTTTCACACTTAAAAATTTTATTACTGTATTGTTGAACAGTGTTTCTTTGTTTGGATTTTATTTTCGTATATATCTTTGATTTCACCAGTTTATTTTTCATACTGTAGATTGTCAGCTTGTTTCTTTCGTTTTGTTTTTATGATGTTGCCTTTCATTAAATCCCTTTAATACTTCAAAAGTACTGTTAATTTATTTTTGGGACAGTTTTAAATCAAAAATACTCGTAGTTTTTATATTAGAAATAAAATTTACTCTAAATTTGTTTCCTCTTGACGTGTGTGTAGTCCCATCTCTTCTTATTTTTTCCTACTTTTTTAAGTGATTTTTTTCCTACTTTTTCAATTTTTGATTCCTTATTTCCTACTTTTTCCCCTCAAAAAACCACTTCGAGGTCTGTAAAGAGGAAAAAGGCATGAAAGAATGCTTAACGCTTCATAAAAATATTGCGGAAAAACAAAAAAAAGTCAAAAATATCTTTTTGATTTGAACAGTTTTCCGTTCAGTTTTGAAAAGTTTAAATTCCTTTACATTAGCACCAACGGAGAAACTAAAAAATCAATATAGATCCTGCACTTAAAAGCGAATTTACTTCAAACAAATTTTGTTGGAAATAGCTCTTGATGACCAACTCCCAACTACTACCTTGAATTTTAGGACAGTGGACTCTGACTCCTGTACATGAAAATTAGTCAGACTTCGACTCCCCGACTCTAGCATTTTCAAAAATTTAAGACACGAAAGGAAAATGACTGACTCCGACACTTGGAACTTCAAAGCCTTTGACTTAGACTCAGACTCCTTTATCCAAAAATAAGTCCAACTCCGTAAACATTGGTAGGGTTGCGGACTCTAAGGGAAAAGACTGATTTCAACTCCGAGTCTTTGATTTAATTATCTTCGGCTCCCAAATCTGACTCTTTTATCCCAAAATGAAATTAGCTCAGACTCTGAAGCCATGGTTTTTACTGTGAAATAAGTATTGTTAAATAATATGATTTGTTTTTATCTTCCCTCTATAGTTTTAGTTTTTGGCGAAGAAATTAGGTTGACTTTTTATTGTTACTTTCTTCTATATCTAATATATAGAAGAAAGTATTGGATTCGTGCAAATTTTCGAATTTTGACGGATTCCAACGTTTTGAGGTGTGCTGCGTCCATTTCGACTATTTTTAAAAAATGTCTGTCTGTCTGTGTGTGTGTCACGTCTGTGTGTGACCAGTTTTTTGTGGCCGCTCTACAGCAAACACTACCGCATGAAATCGAACAAAATTTGGTACACATATGTGCCCCTATGTGAACTTGTGCCCATTGGTTTTTGGCGCGAATTCCTCCAAGGGGGGTGGAGCAATGGGACGTTTTTTGAGTTACGCGTGCTTGCTATTCCTCAGGAAGTAACTGACGGAATCAAACAAAATTTGGTCCATATGTTGCCATTAACAGGAACAGGTGCTGATTCAATTTTGGTGTCAATATCTCAAACGGGGGTTGAGCTATAGAACGTTTTTTGTTGTCAATTGTGACTTCTGTATCTCAAGAAATAATGAACGAAATGAAAGAAAAATTTATCGGCAAGTAGTCCTTAGTGGGTATAAAAGCTGATTTTATTTTGGTGTCAACTGCTAAAAAGGGGGTAGCGCAATCACCCGTTCTTTTTTTCCACTGTGAGTGCCCTATCTCAAGAAGTAATGCTACGTTCTGGTTGAAATTTGGAATATATGTGAATCCATATGTAAACAGGCTTTGGTTCAATTTTGACGCCAATCTCTCCAAGAGGTGTTGATTTTTTTTTTTTTTGAATAAAAATAGCTTTATTAATGCAACAATAAGAAAGATAAATCGTAATAGATTGTCGTCTGCGTATTTCTCGTGATTTTAATTGAATGAAATGATCGGAAATATTATCTCAATGATTTAAAATTTTTAACTGTTGCCATCTTATGTTTGTTAACAAATAAAATATTTGTAATTAATTCAAGCAAGGTTTTAAAAATAACTTTCAATTTTCGCTCTTTGCTTTGCTTTTGCAATAATTCAGACATTGGGATGGTCGTCAAGTTTTTGCATGTGTAATTTTGTTTTTGTTGGGAATATTGCTTCCTCGTCAAGCATGGGGAGGGATCAGAAAAAAAAAAGAAAAATATAGAAGAAAGTTTCGTGATGGCCACAACATACTAGTTTTTTATTTATTTTTGAAAGTTTTTTTTTACTTAATTTTTGGCAGTAGGTGAAAAACAAATTATTATTAATAATAATTATTTATTTATTTATTTTTTGATGTACTGTATTTGTTTTAATGAGCTTATTTTAATTCTTCTCTTTTTTTCTTCTTTTTGAAAGCGATAATGATGTTTTTATGGAAAAAGATACATAAGCTGCTTTGTCCATTGGTGCTGCTACTTTATTTGTTCGTTTATTTTTTAGGCATGTATTTCTTCAGATGAGCGATGTATATTTTTGTTTCTAGAAATCAGCTTAAAATAAAATGTTAAAAAAATAGCTTAAAATTGAAGGAACTGATGTTTGAAAGAATTTGTAATTTTAGTTAATTTTGAGAATATTAATCAGATACTAGAAAGTCGGTATTGGTATAAGGTAAAGTAGGCTCGTTTAGATTCGAACGGAACTTCTTGTTCCCGTTCTCTGCCCGAATAAGGTTCATCTTTTTTAAATTGTGCCATGTTTTTGGTAAAAAGATCGACACTTGTTATATTAAAAATAGTATTGTTGCCAACACATGAAGAGGATTTTCGCCCCTTCTTCTTTGTCACATTTTCCATAAATCAAATTTTGGAGAGGGAGAGAATTGAAGAGACCATGTTCACAACACACACAAACTAATTTATTTTCTTCACACTGAAACAGTATACATGATAGGCAGCCAATTTGCCCTTTTTCCCGAATAGCGGTCAAGAGATATGCCATAAATTTATCCCGCTATACGGTCAGGAGATTTTTTTGCAGTCATGCCTTCTTGACTGTCTATAGCCATATAACCCAGGCGCTCTCATGCATCTGCGCAGTAGGCAATCACGGAAAGCCCCATTACGCAATTATGGAGATCCCAAGTTATTAATCTTGGAATCCCTGTCAAGTGTTACGCAATGAAACCGCGAGGAGAATATGATTTCTTACAACACAAAACAATTTTTTTTTTGTGAAATTTAAGATCTCACGTATAATTGCCAGGCCTGACGAGAGGCCATGTCAACCTAGTCGGAAACTGGGGGCCGGGCGATATTGACACAAAAAAATTAAAGAAAAGGGTGGGGGGGACTCTGTATAAGAGAAAACTTAAAGATAAACTAAAATTTACTCTCTTGGCACTCATTGTTGTGGCACTTAAAATTGAGTTACCTGTTTTCTAGTAAGCAGTTTTGATTTTTGCCCCTTTTATCTTCCTATTTTCCCCTTTTCTTTTCTTTTTGTGGGGGGGGGGGGGGCGGCCTTGGTTCTCTACGGCCCAGTTAATCACAACTATACTAAGTTTTGGTAGTCGCAAAAGCAGAATTTAGAAGGAAAATTGGAAATCCATTTAAATGCCTTTCTTAAATACTAAAATCAATTGCAAGTCTTATTTTTTAACAAATAGAATATGGCAACAGATAAAGATTTTAAATCAAGCTTTCTGCAATTACTTGTCAACAATGGAATCACAAGCAATTGTATTAGAGGCTTTGAATTTTATCAAAATTTCACCAAAAAAAAGATTATAATTCCGACTCCTTATCATTTGGAGGTTCCAAAAAAATTTCATGTTAAGCAGGAAAAGTTTCTTTCGCAAGGTACTAATATTTCCAATGTGAGTGTGCATCGTTTTCTCCATCAAAATCATCAAAGCATTCACATTTGTTTTTCAAATACAGGGTGGCGACAGGAATTGTGAAAAAAAGTTCCCTGACTTTTCCCTGATTAAGTTCACCAAATTTCCCTGATTTACCTTACCAATAATAACAGTTTTCTTTCTTTGCTCTACTTTAAATCCATTGTATGTTTTTATAAAATGCAGTATTTTAAACGTTTTAAGTTGTGTAAAGTTGTAGAACTAAAAATATATTTTAAAAAGATGCTACTTTTTTAATGAAATGGTTTTAAAAAAACATATCAAGACAATTTTTTTGGGAAAAATCCCCTACAAAACAGTATGTTAAGTTTTCTTTATGGAAAGATTAGAGAAAATTTAAAAAAAAAAAACACTTAGAGAGAAGATACTTATGAATAATTCTTATGCTAAGTAGTTTCTTTCCAGAAACCACTTAGCATAAGAATTTTAAGAAACTGTTAAAATTACTCTTAAAAACATATGTGTAGTTATGATAGAACTAAAAAGCAATTGAAATTATTTTGAACTAAGTTTTCAAACAGTATAACAATTGTTGCAAGAATAACAAGTAGTAGTGAAAGAATAGAAATAATGTAGTTATCTTATATAACTAATTGACATATTTATGCAAAACAGATGAAACCATTTGACATCCATTCATAGGGAGCTTTTCTCTAATCAAGAACATAGGTTTTAATGAATGAATACAGCATTTTAACAATAAAAAAATACAGATATTTACTTTAGTACACAAGTTAACTCTATTTCAAATGATTTCAGGATGTAACGGAAAGAAATCTTAGATTGCTTTTGTAACAAACAACTTTGAAATGCAGGGGGGGGGGGAGAAAAAAAAAACCAATTAGTTAATTTCAAAATATATAAAAGAAGAATACAACTCGGTTATGAAATTAAAGAATCATTTAAGTCTGAAGAAAAGAAAACCTTTATAATCTGCGGTGACAACAAATAGTATAACGGCAAGAATCGCTTAAGTCTGAAGAAAAGAAAACCTTTATAATCTGCTGTGACAACAAATAGTATAACGGCAAAAAAAACAAAGTTTTTTTAATTAAAAGTTCAATTTTAGAAATTAAATTAAAAACACGAAGAAGTAATAACTTTTAAGCTTTTATAGTATTAATTTAAAAACCAAAGATTTCTTCTTGAAATCGTGATTACAGTACGCTAATTACTTCGAGAGAATGGAATAAAGGCAAAGGAGCTCAGGCATTAATGAAGGCTTCCTCTTTGCCTATATGGTTGTTTATTTTACGTAGCATTGAAAGCGTAAAAGGAAATTTCAAGCTAGGTAGAATCTTTGGTTTTCCTCATTAGAAATGATGCAAGGATAACGTAAATTAGTTTCAAACCACCTTCTGTGTCCCCTTCTTTCCTAACATTCCTCCCCTCTTCCCCAACTGCAGTATGGAGCATAACATAAGGTCCCGCAGCAGAGAGAATGACTATCTAAAGAATGGGTGCCCATATGAGGGGCAAACCCCCTCCCCCAGAAATTTGAACTTCCTTGCTTTTAGTACTTTTTTCTTTGCAAAAATAAAAAAATATCTTTTTCACTTTAAAATGAATAAGTTATTAAAAATATCAAATATTAATAACTCCAATCTGTACTGAAATCGGTTTCCGTGGGGAAAATATCTGAGGCTTAAAATTTTGCACATGGTCCGCCCATGATCCGAAATATATTTAATATCAGTGGTGCCTACCTATGGCCCCTGGGCCACGTGCCCTGCGATGCTGATCTGCACAACCCGCTACTTTGTTTAGTTTACTAATCAAAAAACACGAGAAATTACAATGCCCGCTTGAAGCCAAATATTCAGATTGCTTCAGGAAAATAGATGCAAATGTTGGTATTGATAAAATAAGCATCAATTAATAATAACAACAATTGTTGCTCTATAATTTTCTTTTCCATGCTTGACGGTTGATATTAAAAAATCGTATAATAATAAAAACAGCCTTTGTTCTTGTTTTAATTTCGAAAAATAATTTAATTAAAATTATCTAAATTTGGCTGAAAAGGACCATTTTTTAGATGAATTCAACAGATCAAAGAAATGTGTTAATTCTCAGTAACATCTTGTAGCATATGAATTAGCTGTCACGTATTTAAAGCCTGCGAAAGAAAAAAAGACAAGTGCTGCTGATGGAAATGGGTCGAAATAAATTGAAGCCATTTAATAAA
Source organism: Uloborus diversus (assembly GCF_026930045.1). Taxonomy (NCBI): domain Eukaryota; kingdom Metazoa; phylum Arthropoda; class Arachnida; order Araneae; family Uloboridae; genus Uloborus; species Uloborus diversus. The sequence goes on along the minus strand of NC_072736.1, from coordinate 26,764,828 downwards.
TAAACTATTGAACTCAAAAATTTCAGACTATACAAGGCTGATCCATCAACTAGATTATGTTTTTCAATGCCCTCTCCGCGGGAAAACAGGTCTACTTGAAATTAAAAATGTTATATGTGGGTAAATTTTAATAAATGATACATTTAATCTGCAGTTGGAAATTTTCACAAGTTTAAAATAAGTGAAGAATGTAAAATCAATAAAATTTACAAAATGAATAAATTACAATTTTTTAGTTGTTTACATTTTTGTGGTATAAATATTGCTTGTTTTTATTAATCGATCAATTGCTGTGTAATCTCTGTATATAAAACAAAAAGCATTTTACAAAATCCTTTTTTTATTGAAAATTCATTACGTATTCTCCTATTATACATGTACAAGAATATACATATTGTTGAGCAAGATAGTTATTTTAAAAAAAGATTCCAAAAACTTATATGGAATTCACAACAGATAAAAGATAAAGCTCCAATATATCTTTATCAGTTAAGAGGGAGGGAAGCAGATGTTATATTTCAAAAACAAATATATATAAACATTGATTTACCTAAAGAAATTTTAGGAAATGAAAAAAAAAATCTCAGATATTCAAATAAAAGAAAAAGTTACTCAGGGGTGCCAAGCCTCCCTAAGAGCAAGGGCATTTCCCCCCCCCCAATGAGAAAAATACCTGTAAACCCCCTCCCCTAAAAATTTCAATGGCAGTCTGCACCATGACTCCCCCCCCCCTCCCAAAGGTGGCCACCCCTGAGTTACTTCAGGGATCGCAGATAAGACAAAGCAGTATTTGCACCAAATAGCACTTATTTTATAAATAAGAGTTTGAAATTATCATTTACAAAACATGACAATGTGATTGGCTATTGGAATACATATGATTAATAATCATTTAATTGACCAATGAATTTTAATAATAATTATCAATACTTTCTTTCGTAATATATTTCCTAAAGGTACCTATGCAACTGAATATCAGCAAAAAATAAAATATTTCAAAAATAAACAAATATATATAGAAAATTTCCCTGATAGTTTGTGTATGTACACGTACACACACATAGACTAGTAGTCCTTTATGTAAGTTGAAACAATATATGTTTTCGAAGTATTTTCGCAGTCGAAAATAAAGAGTAAGGCAAAGAAAAGTAAATTTCAGAAAAACGTAACCAGCTTCATAAAAAAAACAATCCGTTTTAGACAGTATGAATATAAATGTGACCTCTTTGAGTGTTAACTGAATCTTGAAAAGAAGGTTTTACCATACTAACTCATAAATTAAATTGTATGCATATATTTTAGGGTTACAAAGAACGCATTTATATTAGTGCATAAAAACTAGGATGACTTTTATCAATCTTGGAGTCACATTATTATGCAGTGATGTATGGGTTTCTTATAATTAATTTAATTTAAAAAGATCTTGTGCAGTAAAACAGCTTTCATCTTACATTTAATGTAAGTATGGTTATGTATTTCGAGTTATTGAGAGTTGATTGTATATGTACCTACGCATGTAAGTATATGTAATATAGCAGTGGCATTCTTTTTACAAATGTCTGTCCCCCAGGTCGGTAATTTGTGGTGTTAACCTTCAACTCTTCCACTGAAAAGAAAACATTTATGTTTGATGCTAACATAAAATTCATACGATTTTCAGAAACAGCTCTCATTTTAATAGTGTAAGAAAGTTTAAAGTAAAAGAAAAGTATGAATTAAGAATGAATTTTAAGTAAAATATAACCAACAGCCCCTTCTCCGAAATGTTGCGCTTTATTTTGGTTGAAGTATGATACATAAATATAACTTTAAAGATATGTTAGGGGAAATTTTCAGAATTATAGCATTCATGTTTTTTATCAACTTTTAAATCCACTTAAGAAGTCTATTCCCAGCTGAGCGTCACCCAGGCGTACCCTCCCCTCCCCATAGCATGATGCAACTGTATTACATATATTTATACACACACATACATATAGAGGAGCACAATAAGATGAATACTTCAAGATCATTTCTTTTCTCAAATTTTAAGTTGCCAATTATAATGTTTTAGCACAGTATACATGTATTTACACTTGGTTATAGTGACAACAATGTCATAATGTCAAAAATATTCAGTCCTTTCATTCACTCATGAACAAAAATGATAATCATCAGTAACATCACCTGGCTATAGCGTCAGAAATATTCTGAGCCCTTGGATGGGGTTATAACACAGATTTCAACCATACATATATATTTAGTAAAACCTCAAAATTGCCCCTTAGATTTTCTCTAATTTCATTAGAATAATTCAATTATGTTATAATTGAGCAGTAAAAATGATGAAACAAATTCACCTTTTTTAGAAGTGAAATATTTAAATTTCCCCAGTATTTCCAATTAATAGAAATTTTCCGGTTCTGTTACTGCATCAGGAATTACCCAGTGTTAGAATCCAGTCAATTAAATACTTCTTAAACAAGTTATAATGTTTTTATGTTCATACATTATACTAACATGCATTTTTATGCGTATGAAAATGGATAATCTGTTATCTACCATTTTGAAACAATGCTACCACATTCTTATATTAATGAAGAGTGAATTTAGGGACAAAAAATAACAAGTATTGCACAAGGTATCAAGTCTGGTTCAGTAAAAGTCACTTTCAGTTTTTAAAATTATTATAACATAAGAGTCTTATTTATAATTAGATTTTTCTGGTTGGTCAAAAAGTGACCTTTCACAGGCCAGAATAAAAGAATTGGACAATGTTAAAAACATCTTTATGTAAGACTTCATTCCGAAAATTTAAAGGTTGTTCCGTTTTTGAGCATAATTTTAAAACCATGATTCAATAAATACTTTTTTACATAACAATTAGAAAACCATTAAAATATATGTTTATTCTTAAAAAGCCATGCAACAAGTTAAAACTTTTAGAGAGTTGTTAAATTTCAACTTCACACATGCTTAATCATTGAAAAGTACTAAGCTCTTTTTAAGCACTTTTATTATACTTGGCCTGATTGTCACGGAGAAATCTGAGGCCTGGTTTTGCTTATACAGTTGGCTCTCTGTTTAACAACGGCTCTTCACGGTCCCATATGGTCCACTATAGTGTTGAAAGCATTCTATTTAAGGATGCTTTCTACTTAAAGACGATTTTTTGTGGTCCCTTGAAAGTTGTTAAACAGAGAACCTACTGTATATGTGTAAATAGAAGACTTAAAGACTTTGGAATTTCACTAAATGAATTGCTTAATCTTAAGGTACAACTTAGCGCTGAAAAATTAAAATTCTAAAATAAAATTATTATTTCAGTTTGGATGGAAAACAGCAAATTTCATGAAATTTCCCTATTAAATGTTCAAATATAAAACCCATTGTTACAAATTTTGTTGCCTTGCAACAATAATGTTAAAGCAATCATAATGAAAATTTTGAATTGATGCTTTTCTGAAGCAAGCATGAAATTAGCCTAGAGCACTAATCCTAGGCAAAGGGCATAAATCCTAGAGAGGAACAAATATTAAATTTTAGTACCAACTACTTAAAGTTTTAGACACGTATATAGGCTTTTTTCCCTTTTAGTACTGCGCACTTACATGAAAAAATAAGGTGAAGTTTCGTGACGGTAAAATTGGGTATTTTTTAAAAAATTCTGTTATTCCTATATTGCATTTTAATCAAGGAAGCTAGATATTTTTGCAATACCTTTTATAGCACACATACCAATTGAAATGACGAAAATTTGTCACTGAAGTATTAATTGTATAAACCACTACTTTCTAACATGAGTAGTTAGGGAACTTTTTTATAAAAGCCCTTTTTATTAAAGGGCACGCTGCAATCAAATCAGTATAGTAATGCTGAATCTAGTACAAACAAAGTGTCAAAAATAGTCTTTTAACTTAGAAGTGTCAATTTTAAATGAATTATAGAAAATTGAATTTAAATCTTGTTTTCTTAGCTGAAAATAAATGTGAATTGCTCTTATTACTAGGAAATGTCTCAATATTTCATGTAAAGTAATATTTATATTCAGTATTTATGTAAATTATTATGCATATGAGGCAGTGAGAGGCAAAGTGATGTGAGTAGCAAAATTAAAAATTTGGAGATAATCAGTACACATGGTAGGTGAACCTCTCCTCTATCTTGGGGCAAGAGATGGAACTAGTAGCCCCGGTAGTTGCTGCTACACAGCATGATTTAGAAAAAAAGTTTAATTAAAGCCTACCTTGGATGTTATCTTTAAGCACGTTTTACTCAAAACATGGAAATGTACACTTACATACCCTTGCTTCTCACTGCCTCATATGTATCTATGTACAAGTTCAAGGATTTAAAATAAAAGTATCTTAATATATGATCGCAAATTAAGAAATAACTCAGAATAACTATGAGAACTGAAAAATAGAGCGATGAACAAATTGAAAAAATACAAATCTGCAAAAAATTGCAGACCTCTTGTTTCTGGGGTACAAGGAATCAGGGGCGGATATAGACTACCATTTTACGGGGTCCGAGTCATGCTGAAGAATGACCCCTTGCCACCTACGGAAAAACCTATGGTTTTGGGTACGAAGAAAATCTGAAACTAAATAAATGTCAATAAAAAGCACCAAATCGGCCAGCAATAAGGCACGGTACACAAATTAATTTCATAAGCAGTAAAAAGAAGTATTTCAAATATTTACTTTCAAAAATAATTAATTTTTTGAAAAGACTACTGAAATCATTTATATTTTATTCATAAAGTGTTTGAACACAATGCGTATTAGTAATATTGTCAACAGTTGGGGCGTATCATGACCCCACCCCCTATATCCGCCCCTGCACGGAACACCTTAGAATGTAGACACTTCCAACAAAAGAGAAGATCTGTTCCTTTTAACACCTACAACTACACATCAGTTGTTTTTTTTTTTTTTTGGAAATTTGGTGTCTTTTGACAATTATTAATATTTTTATAATCAATGTGTTAAATACTGTATATAGTCACGTATAAGTTGGCACCTTTACTTTTAAGAGAAAAATTGGGGCATAATCGAAAACCCACGTATAATTCGAGCTTCTACTGCCCGGAAACAATCGGGAACATTTTCTGGTGATTTTTAAGCATAAATGATGTAAAAAGAAGGAAAATGAAAGGTAAAGAAGATATTTGTGTTTAAAAAGGTCAAATTTATCTTTTGTACAAAAAGGGTTCATTTCTGCAATTGCAATTTTCGTAAATGGTAAGATTTTGCTGATTCAATTTTTATTACTTGTTGCTTTTATTTTGAATTAATGTCAATAAAATTGTGCTTTACAGCCATATTACATAATTTAAATAAAAAAAGAGCATTAACTGTCTGGAAAACTTGCGAATACAGCTATTCTTGCACTTTTTCTGTCGTCCGCCTTTTACTGTAGTTATTTAACTTTATTTCACAGTCAGACCATGTAAAATTATAGCAGAATATGTAAGTATTTACTTCTTTAACGTCTGTTTAATGGAATGGGACTAAAATTGGAAAAATGTTCATGTTTTCAAATGTTTTTTTCTGGGGGAATTTTGCCACGCATATTCCTAGACCCCTTAACTTTATACCTCATTTTTCATAGTAAATTTCTTGACTTATATGCCAGTGTATGGTTTGTAGTCAGAAGTCAACATGAAAATATTTTTTAAAACAATCAGAGGATATAAATATTTTAAAGTAAATTGCTAAGGATATATATGTAGTTTCCATTCACACTTCCTAATTAATCGTTTTAAAACTTTGATTTTTCAGGATTATGGGTGAATTTAACTACAAATGTTTGATCATTTTATTTTTAAAAGAAATTACAGGTGTTTGTAATTTTGAATTTTGTACCTTTTTTAAAAATTATTTCCTAAAAATTATTTGTTCTTATAGAATTCAAAAAAAGATCTTTTAAAAACATTTCTTCAGGTTTAATCATTTTGAGTAGCACGACCTAAAAAAGTTGCACTATCATATGCGTAGAGAAGTTAAAATATTGACTGCATTTTGCGAGACAATTCGATAGTAGGAGAACTTGGCTGTGAAGGTCAACCAAAATTACTGCACATACTACAAATTTTCAGATCAGTAACATATGGATATTTGGTTTCTGGGGAAGTAATAAAGAATCAAAGCGAGCTGAAAAGTACAGATGTATTTAAATTTATGTTCCTTAAAAACACAAGTGTTTTAATGTTCCAATTCGTCATCTTCCCATTTTAGTTATTCAGTTTTATTGTATCAGTGCAGAAGGCTTTTTTTTTTGACAACATGATGTAATTTAATAGGACTGGTATCTGAGACTCAAAAGTTAAAAACAGCATGGGCAGTCAACATGTTAAAAAATAATTATTATATGCAGGCATGCAAAAACACTGAACATTAAACATTAATTTTGAGACTGATGAGAAAAGCAAAAATAAAACAATTTTTAGACACCTGAGGCATTGACATATGCATTGTAAAAAACTTAACTGAAAAACAAAGAGATATTGGCAAATGAATGCCTTCGGTTTTATGTCAACTTTTTTTCTCAACAACTAGGACTCAATAAATTATCTTTCAATTTAAACAAAACAAATACTTCGTAAGTAATGAGAACATTCAAACACAACATTTCAAAATTGAAATATATTCATCCATCTTTAACAAAAAACAAGTATTTATGTTACATAGATAAATACATAAGTAAATAAAATTATCCGCACATTTACAATTATAAAAATCTTTTTAAGTTGAGGAATTTATGTACATGGTTAGTGAATGGACTTCACAGCCCAAATGAAAACTGCATCAGCAAAATGGCGAAGCCGTTGGATCAATAGTCTTGAACCTGTCTTTTAAGTTTACATCACTGCTGTTATCACAATCCAAGCTTGAATTATCACTCAGGAGGAAATCGGAAATAGGGGGTGTGTCAGTCCTTTCCTGCATCGACTGAGTAGTCCTGGAAGATTCTCCCAGATCAACAACAGATTTAGCTGTCCTTTTCGGTCGTTGGTTGTAACTGTTATAACTCAGATTCTGACTCGCATCAGAATTGTCACAAGAGTTTAGTGGGGATGCATAATCCATGCTGCTCTTTCTGTTGCGGTGGACAGTCTTTTTCTTCTCCTCGCTTTTTTCGGAGAGTCTACGTTTCTTAGGTATGCTCCTGCTTTTAGGTTTTGTTTCCTCCTCAAGAGAAGGAGTGGGGGGGTCTTTCGCTGATTCGTCGGAAGCTTTGGATTCCTTGTCAGGACAGGCATCGGAAGCCTCTGGTGGTGGAGACTTCCTCTGGGAATTTTTATCGGAAGTCACCCTTGAGCGTCTCGGATCTAAAGGGGAGTGCAATTTGGCCATGCGAGGATCTGCAATGGCCTTGGGGAGGTGGCTGGCTGGTGTCGGTTTACATTTCTTTATCACTAAAGGAGGGACAGTTTTAGGATTTTGGCCTTCACCTTCTTCCAATTTCAGCACGGCTACGAAAGTTGGGACTTCACTTTCCACTACCTTCTTTCCAATTTGAAGGTGCGGAGGGTCGGAGGATGGTTGGTCTGCAGCTTCCTTCTTGACGGAAACTGTCCAATTTTTCTCTAACACTGGTGGTGCCCAACTCTTTTCCAAGACAGGAGGAAGACCACTAAAACGATCACTGTCCCACTTTGCTTCTGCTGTGGGCTCCATTTCTAATACAGGTGCTGTCTTTTGCTCTTGGGATGGAAGACTGGGAGGTCCTTCCACAATGGTGAGCCTGGGTGGAGTGTCCGATCCAGAATTGCTTCTGGACCCAGAATTGCTTCTAGAATCCCTCCTCTTCATGCGAGGGTCCATGGAAAATCTCTTTGGCTGTTGGATTTTCTCGGGTTCGTGTTCACTCTTTGCTGCGAGGGGTTCGCTTTTTGCCAGCAGGGGTTCGCTCTTTACCAGCAGGGGTTCGCCCTTTGGCGCCAGGGGTTCACTCTTTGGTGCCAGGGGTTCACTCTTTGGTGCCAGGGGTTCGCTCTTTGGCGCCAGGGGTTCGCTCTTTGGCGCCAGGGGTTCGCTCTTTACTGGCAGGGGTTCCTTTTTGGGGCTGGGTTCAAAAATGTTTATGGTTTCAGGATTTTCATACTTGAGCAACAATTGTGGAATAGGAGGAACATCTTTTAGCACCGCTGGTTTGGAATCATCTGCTTCCTTGCCATTTTCGAGGGGAATTTCTTTGGGTGCCTCAAGATTCAAATGTTTTCGAAGACGAGGATCTTTTAGGAGGTTGGGATTTGACTGAGTCGCATGAATGTACGGTGTGTAGTTTGGAGGTTTTGTGTGCACCCAGTGGAGACGATAAGGTACTTCTTTAGTGGAATCACTTCCCACGGGAGGAATTTTAGGGAATAAAGTGTTGATATCTTTAATTTGGTGAACATGCCCTATAGGATGACTGTTTTGCTCACCACTTGTGCCTTTGGGAAGATTCAGTGTACTGCATGTAGGAACTGCCAAAGTTGCACTTGGCAAAGCCATGTTTGTCTTACTTGTAGTGATTGGTAACGTTATATTTGGCAGCATAGTCGGGCTTGCTTTGCTTGCCATGTTTGGCAAGACAGCATTAGCCAGAGTGCGAGGGTCACGACTTTTGAGTCGAGGATCTTTGGGTGCCATAGTCTCGACTTTAGGCATTGCTGGAGGTTGAGGATTTGGAAGAAGAGCCCTTCTTTTGGGTTCTAAGGAAAGGGCAGGAGGTGGTGCTGTGCCTCCGGATGGGACACCTCCAGATAGAATATTCTCCCAGAAAGATCCTGACGGAGTATTAGCAGCCTTGCTTTTGTCTTGAGTATTTTGCTGAATTTTGTTCAGCATTTCCATCAAGTTTGCTGCTGGATTGCTGCTGGTTAAGTCTGGTTTCTTCTCAGGAGGAGGCTGTTGGAGAAAATTAATCAAAATTAATTAAAATTTGAGCATTCAAACACATCAGAAAAATATTGAACTTTTAAATGTGTCACTACGTGGTAAACAGTGGCTAACATTTTCAACTCCATTTTTATGTAGTCACTCAATTAAAAACTAATAAATTAAATATACTAATCTGAAATCATTTTTCAAGAAAACATCAAAACAGTTTTTCAGTAAAGTATTTTAAAATTAAGCTAAACTTTTAACTACAAAAATCAGAAGCTTTTTTTCAATAATACTTTTAAAAAGAATCATACTTTTGAAAACATTTGCTTATTTTATCAATATTCGTTGAGGATTCAATGTTCATATGCATGAAAATTTTCAAAAAACTGACAAGTTAGCTTAAGATAAAGTTGAACATAGGTTTGTCAATGATTGTTTTTTTCGTTCCTTTTTCCCAAGCTTAGAACTGGCAGTCACAAAAACTAGCATACTATTATTTATCTAAATCAGGGTTGGGTTTTAGACTGCCTAAAACTGGTTTAGGACAGAACAGGTGGTTTTTATCGTCCAAAAGTGTCCGAAACTGTCTTAAACTGTCCAAAACTATGCTAAAGCTAAAGGGGTGTAATCGAATCAATTCCTATTTAATGCAATATTCATGATGCTTAAATACAGATATTAATGAGGTTTAATTAATGATAATATTTTTCTACAAAATGTTCATTTAAAAAATGTCTTTTAAAAAGTAATTCTATTACATAAAAACATTCTTACGTAACTGTTGGTAGAGTTATGAAAGGAAATTCACAACACTACCATGGCAATTCATTTCAGTTCCATTTATAACTCAAAGGAATGTTATCAAATGTGCAATGTTAAGGTGCAAAAAAAAAAAAAAAAAAAAAAAAAAAAAAACACCCCTAATTTTTTTTAATGATTTGTTCAAATACATTTCATATGATGTTTTAACAAAAATTATTTTTTAAATCATAGATTAAAGAACAGGAAATTGATGATCAAACACTTATATTTTTTTTAACTTATATTTTATTCTTTTTTCAGTTCATCTTATATCTTTAAACGAGCAATTCTTGTGGGTATATATATATATTTCTTATCTCGAAAACGGCTCTAACGATTTGGATGAAATTTTGGATTTAATTGTAGTTTTGCATTCTAAGTTCATCTACATCAGTGTTTTTTCTGCAAAAATGCGATTTTTTTTATAAAAAACAGTTTTTTAATATAAAGTCAAATTGAGTTAAGCCTTGAAGTAAACTGTGAGTTGACGCATCAGGCAGACGATTTGTAACCATAACAATGAAAATTTGTCTCTTCTCGCTTTAAAATTTTATACTTGCTCAGGGTTGCCAGGCTTGGCTGATATTGGCCACTTTGGCTAATTTCAAACACACTTGGCTGAAAACAAATTCAAAAGCATTATGTAAGTCGATGTAAGGCTTTTTTTCTTTTTTAAGTGAAACTATTGCTTGACCATCCTATTTTATTTTATTTTTACACTTCAAATAGTTTAACATGTTTTTTAAATTTTGCATCTAAATTTTATTTCGAAGAAGTGTATGTCTTGAGATTGTTTATGTTTTGTTAAGACAGTTGTTATCATTTGTTGGAATGGTTTGTGGATCATCAGTGTTGATGGATATCATGCTGTATGTAGCATTTTCTGGCGTAAAAACTAAAAGTACTTATTCAAAAAGAAAATCTCGATTGGGATAAAATCGTGAAACGCATCATAGTATGAAAGGAAGTATTCGGTTAAAAACCGATTTCACCATAGCAAAACTAAGGTCAAAATATTTTAATTACTGACAAGAAAATTGTATAGTGGAAACAAACGTAACAGATAGTTTAAAGCAAAATGTTGATTTAATTACATTCAGAATCTTCTTTGTTTGGTACTTTAGTGTTATAAGAAGGTCGAGTACATAATATTTCGTTAACGTGAAGCTTTTCAAGTATAATTGGAAAAGTATTGAACCTTAAAAAAACACAATTTGACAAAAAATAATTCTTTTAAAGCCGAGCGAGGCTCGGTCGTCCAGGTACTATATTTAATATAATACATTCTGTAACTACAAAAAATTGTCATTTATTGCATTTAAGTCAATTATTGCACTATATTTTGAACACTTTCTTTTTCACACATGCATAAATGTTGAAAAATTTGGTTTATGGTAAAAAAAAAAGCTCATGGGTACAATTTGAAATTTTTATTGAAGAATTTAATTTCTACGTAACTAGATTAAAATCCGCTATATATTTACACTTGAATGTTCACATTGAATAAATATATTAAATAGTCAGAAAAAAAATAATTTTGACACATTTCGTTCTGTTTTTGATATTTTCTCACAAAATATTGTTTCTCAAATAATAGTTTTGGATACTTTCAGACAGTTTCCAACACAAAGGTTTTGAACAGGAGGGCAAAAACCTTGCCTACCTGCTCTCATTTGCACACGTGCATAAACATGGGGAAATTTGGTTACCATTATCAAAAATAAATAAATAAAATTGAACTCATGCATACAAGGGTTTTGGACAGGACGGTAAAAACCAGGGTTTTTACCATGGAGTCCAAAACCTTGCCAACCCTGATCTAAATATACAGCGTGTTCCGTTTTAACCTGCAAGACATTTATTTTCGCAACCTATAGTCCTAGCTGTATACTTCCAATTGCAAAAATGTTCAAAATCAGATGCAGAGTTAAGGTATTCAAAATTTGAAGTAAAAATAAAAAGCAAACAAAAAATGCAAATTTTAACTTTTTATACAGGCCACAGGTCCCCTAACTTATGTTCAAGGAAATAATCTCCATTGAAGAACGATTCCAACACAAAAAATTTGAAATTAGTATGACCAATATTCATCGAGATATGAAACACAGCGTTTTGTGACTTGCGCCACTTTTCACTCGCAGTCATTGTCACCTTTTGGGGGAAATTATAGCAGTTAACAAGCGTTAAAAAATATATTTGTGCATAGAGTGTGGTTTTCAAATTGTTCGAGGTATTGTAGTGTGTTTTTGCGTATCACGGAATAATATAGGATAAAACAATAATATAGGAATGCATTTAATGTTGCGAGATATTTGAGACTAAATCTAGTTTCAATCTAGATACCAACTCCCAGAAATAGGAAAAACAGCACCAAAAATCTCATGAAACTTAAACTTTGAAGACTTGTTTTTGAGTTTTCTTACAACTATGCCAGCTAAGTGAATGCAATAAAGATGTTTTCGGTCTTAAAATTATTTTGAAAATTGTTCTTGTACGGTATGTCGATGTCAGTGGTACAGCGTGAGGGGAGAAGAAAATGAACATCTCCTGAGGTCTTGTTTTTAACACACTTTCAATCCTAATAGGGTATATTATTCATACTTAAGGAAAGTAATGAGCAGATGCCCCCACCACTCAGAAAGTAAATTTTGACTGTGCAAGTAATATATAGTAGTTAGTGGGCCTCAATGGTGTTTTCTACAAATTGGTGGGCCGCACAGCTAAAAAGGTTGGGAACCACTGTTCTAGAGGGTTATTTTATTTTCCCTCTTTTGTCAAACAATAGCTTTTCTACAGATTAATTCGTTTTGACACTGGGTACAGGATTTCCTTTTTGTCCTAGACGTATCGTTTTTTTTAATTACGTTGTAATTTCTGCTGGGGAATTTTTTTGAACCTTTTCGTTAGAAAGACTAGATTGTCAATCGGCCGGAGCTCGCATCACTCGCCAATTGGGTGGGTTATTGTGGGTTACTGTAGTGCAGTCGATTGGCCAGTTTAGTGATAAACTATAAATATTGTGGGCTCATTTACATTTGAAAACTACTGTAAATGTGATTTTATACTTTTTTTGTTTGTTTGGTGAAACATTTATTATTCTCAACAAAAAAGCATCCGCTTCACTCGCAAAAGGACTGGGTTCTGGTAGCGTGGTCACTTAGCAATTTAGGTGCTGAGCAATCCATTCTAGGATTATTGTTTTATAGCGACCATAAATGTAATCGAATGTTTTGGCAAATTGTTTTGAATTCCGAAAAAACTTCTGATTTTTTTTTTTACCGAATGAAATATACGACTTTTTCTTCTTTTTTTTCTGACGATGATTTTTGAATGTCCCACGGGATTTTTTTTCTTTGTTAGACAGATGGGTTAGCTAATTAATTGGAGTTCGCTTTGCATGTTTACAACTGGGTTACAGTAGCCTGGGTTCTGGGCAAGTTTGGCAATAAACAATAGAGATGCTTATTCATTTTACATTGGAAAGGAACTATTTGATGTCTTTTTCGTTCATTAGGCAAAAGATTTTAAATTTCAATAGAAACTGCTTCACTCACTAAAGTTTTAAAGCAACTATAAATCTAATTTAATGTTTTGGTGACTAGTTTTGAATTCCAAAGAAAATTTAATATGTTTTTTTGAAAAGGTGTGTACGCTTTTAGAAGAAAAATGATCATTTCACATCGAGGGGGGGGGCATCCATTTTTTTTAATTCAACGGACTTGCTTTAATTTTTAGCATGGGCATCACCGTGCAGGTACTGCTAGTATTTACTGAAAGAAGTATATTGAAAAAAATTAGCACACTTTATTACCAGGACATGCACAGATACAAATTTTGAGGACAGAATTAATTCATTTTCTTGAATAATATTACCTTCAATGAACTAACCATATTTTATATTTATTTCTATACCTCAAAAATGTTTTCTCCAAACACACAGTAATATTTTTTAGGTTAAACATATTTTAATCACAATTTTTCAGCATACAAATATTAAGGTTTTTTAGTTTTGATTCTGAATGCTTTTAAACTTTTTCACTCTGCTAATGTATTAAACTATCAAGTTCAACTATGAAAGAATTTAAAATAGTTATTAAATGTAGATCCTGGGAGTTGGGAGTCGACTGTCTTAAAATTCTAAGAGTCGGTCAGTCCTCCCCCACCCCCAAGTCTGTAACTCTGCCATTATTGTGGGTAGGACTCTGAGTTGGAGTCAAAGGTTCCTAAATTGTGGGAGTCGGAGTCTATCATTTTCCCTCACAGTCCTTAACTCTGCCAGGAACTGCAGAGTAAGAATCAGAGAATGACAGATTTCAGGGTAAAGAAGTCAGAGTTTGAGTCAAAGCTTCCTAAATTTCAGGAATGAGAATAGATCATTTGCCCCCTGACTAAGGAGCCCCAATTTAATGGTGTGTTTTAAAATTCTCACCGCTTGGTGAAGTTTCTTCAGGACATCCGTCAGGGGCCGATCCACATCATCGTCGTCATCATCCTCGCTGCTGTACCACTTGAACTCGGGATCGGCCTTGTCCTCCTCCTTCCCTCCTCCCGCATCCGAGAGGCCCTCTTCCGACTCCGCATTCTTCCGTTGGTGCTGCTGGATACGCATGAAGAGCTCCCGCTGCTTACGTGGAAGATGGCTGGGAACGATGATAGGAGGCGCATCGGGGGGCAGCTCCGGAGTAGCGGTTTTTTCAGCGGGGGCGGGTTCTGTGGTGCTGTCCTCTTCCTCAACCTCATCTCCGGGGGGTTGCCGGCCGGGGGAGAGCGCCGGCAGGTCGTCCACGGAAGACTCCATTTCGCTGAACTGTGTTGTCTCGTCGAACTTTACATCGCTAGTGAAGTCTTGGCTGTCAGGATCTGGAAAATCGAGCACAATGTGTACTGTTAGTCTAAAAATGTACAGCAATTTCAAATTTTGCATGTCAAAGTCGCATGAAATCTTATTTTGCACTAAAAAACTACTCTTAAGACATTCAGGTATAGGGTGATCTGCCAGTAACTGAAAGCTCAAGCACAAAAATGTAACAAACAAGAAAAAATATATATTTCTATAATTTCTAGCACCATATGAAATGCTGTATTATTTATAGCCCTACAAGAGTTTGATTGGAGGTTAGGATGGTACACTTACAAAGCTATCTAGAAAACATAAAAAAAGTTTCTCATTAGTGAGAACTATTTTGAAATGAAATATTTTATCTTTTATTTCTCAAGGCTCTTTTATTGAGATATGCTGATCATCTATGTTTGCTCTACATCATTGATTCCCAACCTGTGGTTCATAAACCCCTAGGGGTGCGAAGTGGCCCAAGGGATTTCACAAAAATAATTCTCTAATGACGGATTTTTTACACGTTCACTTCAGTTTCTCTCTATAGCTGTTTATCGGATAATATTCAAATAAAACTTGATAACATTTTAAAATATTCTGCTTCTGTTTGGATGTTCTCATGTTGGTGCTATAATTTGTGCATTAACTATTCGAGTTATTCGAGCATTATTGATGCAATAGGGATGGAATGGTTTGTAACCAAAAACATCAGTGAAAAAGTATCAATAAGTAAAAGATTTTCCTCAGAGAAATTTCCAAGGCAATACTTGCCACAGAATAAGATAAGTACTGAAAAAATTGTCATGGAATAAAATGACACAGCTTAATTTGAGTTATGTCTGAAAGGGTATTCAAAAATATGTGCAGAAAAATACTCTTGTAGTCAGGAAGAATAAAAAATATTTCTATTAGTGTTGTTACTTTTTTGTGTAATAATTACAGTTAATTGTAAGCTTTTACAAAATTATGCAAAAAAAAACCATTAAAGGCAAAAAAAAATTTCGTTACTTGTTGTAAATTTTTGAGCAACTCAAAACAAAAAAAAAATGTTAATCTTTTTTTTTCTTTTTTACTGTTACCGACTACAAGGGGCTTGTCAATTTCTTTAGGATATTGGAAGAGGTTCACAATGGAAAAAAGGTTGGGGACCACTGCTCTAAGTAAATTTTAAAAACCTCATTTCAGAACTGACCATTTATGTTAGCATTAAAGGATGGTTCATTATTAGTTGTCGAAAATAATACCAATGTCAGTAATTGTCCTAAATGGTCAAGTAAAGAACTTATGTTGTTTCAAAGCTTTTTTCTTAAAATCAAAGAGAGTTCAAAAAAAGAAGACATTTTTGCACTTAAGATACAATATAAAACAACTATTGTTCAGAAAAAAGTTTTTTTACTAGTAATTGACTAGTGTAGTAAATTAATAAATGCTCTAGGTCACTGATCACTAAATAATTGCAGATAATTGCTATATCTCTATAAAATTCTTTTTTTTTTAATAAAATTAATTGTTGTTAATCCTGATAGTTTTACAAACATGCAGAAAAATTTTCAATTTTTTTCCCTGTGAATTTCACTGCAAATTTAAATAGAGTTTGTAGGAACGTCCACTAAATGGTCAATTACGGGTGGATCACCCATTTTTTTGAAAATAAAGTAAATGATGTGAACTGTTTCTAAAGGTAGACCTTAAAATTAAAATTTCTAGTTAAAAGACAGTGGTTGACAGACTCTTTAAGCTTCATAGCCACTGTTTTTCTCTAATAGTCATTTTCTCGAGGACTTTTTTAAAATGAAAACATTAGCATATGAGACCTAAATGCAACATTATAGGTCTGACTATTTATTTTAAAAAATTAGTAATGGAAATTTAAAAATTAATATTGCTTTAACCATCAATAATTTTCATGAAAAAAAAATTGCAGTGTATGTATGATTTTCTAATCATCAGCAATGTGGAATAACATGTGAGAACTTTGATCATTTTCATGTCCCGAACTAAGAGTGATGAAATAGAAAAGGATTAGCTTAAAAAAAAAAAAAAAACAATGATGTAATGCTAATTTGTGCCCGGTACAGTTATTAGAAAGTGCCCAGTTGAGTGATTTATTTTTGCCAAAGTCACACCTTTTTTTTCAATTGAAACCAAATAAGCAAGCTTGTACAATACAGCTAATGTACAATAAATAATAAAAAGTTTAAAAAATTTAAATTTTGCAGTTATTGCCCTTTACCTGCCCATGGCAGTTTAGTCATCAGGTGGTAAGTGGCAAGTGGTTATTTTCAGATTTATTCTACACTAGCGTTACGCGCATGGCTTTGCCTGTAGTACAAGATTAAAAGGTTGTTTGGTTCACTTGTATATTTAAAAATATTGCATGATGAATTTATCACCGATTTGGAATGTTCATTTGCTTGCTATGTTAAGGTTCCACGTTATAATAACTTGGAAATTTACTCGTCCACATTATGATAATTGGATAAAATGTTCTTAAAAAGAAAAAGAACAAAATTGAATTTTCGAAAAATCGCTTTGAGGTGCTCATTTTTTTGCTACAAACTAATTCTGTGCCAAATTTCATGAAAATCGGCCGAATGGTCTAGGCGCTATGCGCGTAACAGACATCCAGAGACACAGACTTTCAGCTCTATTATTAGTAAAGATAGTAAAAGACAGCTTACCCACGAACTCTTTCGCAGGATCTTCTTTACGAGGGGGAAGGCCATGGCCCAGGTTCTTCCAGTTGTCGGGTGGCTCTGGGGCGGGCATCGAGTCCTCTTCGTAGTCCTCCTCGTAGGGGAAATCCTTGCGAGGTGATTGGTCGAAGACAGGGGGTGCGACGGGGAACTGAGGGGGAGGCGACATGTGTGGGTATTCGGGGGGCACGTCTGGCATCCTGTGGGGGCTGCATGCGGGCGGAGAATCCGGAGGATAGTCTTCGGGGTAGTAGGTTACGCTGAAAATAGATTTTAAGCACCATTAGAAAACATAGCAAGCAGTTTCATCTACATGAATAACTCAAACGAACAACACTCTAAAATCCGCCTATGGTTCTATTTATATGGTTATTCAGTTCTTCTGATGTACTTTGCAGTACCAATTTATTTAAATTAGGCACAGTCATTTTGATTTCAAATGTTTAATACAATTAGCTAAGTGCAAGCGGGGCAAAGTGAAATAGTTCATTTTATTTACTTATTCATTCATTCTTTTATTTACTGAATCACTCACCTATTTATTGGATAATAAATTCATTTACATTCCTTTACATATTGATTCACTTACTTAATCATTCAGTCACTTATTTTCTAATTCACTCACTCTTTTATTTACTCAATCATTTCTTCTTTTATCCATTAATTTATTTATTTCCTGATTTATTGTTTTTATTTATTAATATAAGGGGCCATTCCACCGTCACATGTGGGACAAAAATACGTTTAAATTACACATTCATCATAACACAATTCATCATATCTCTTAATATTTTAATGAAACAGGGGTAAGCAATTTTTTTAATCTTTACATTTGATGCTAAGAGACATCTGACACAATTATATTTTTATTAAACAATTTTTTTATTTAAAACAAAATTTATTTACATGCGTCACGTGCGGGACATCCAAAGTCAACCTCTGGTAACTTGCTTTTGAATAAGCTAATATTTTTGCTCTATTAATACAGCAATGACGAAACAAATTGTGGACTTTGAGAGCTATGGTTCAAACGTAAAGGAAACATATCTCATTAGTTTAGAAATAATTATTTAAAACCGTCGAAAAAAAATATGTATATGCCCATTTCATTGAAAATGGTCATTTTGTCCCACACATGACGGTTCCTATATTTCATAAGAAAGAAATAATATTGAAGTAAGTTTTTGCTTAAGAAGTCACACATGCATTTGTGATTTCTTAAGCAACAAAATTTTGTTCATCATCATTTTAAATTATTATTCTTTATGAAACGTATGAAGCATCACGAGTGGGACAAAATTACCGTTTTTTGTGGAATGGCTAATATTTTTGGAATGGCTCTAAATGGCTAATATTTTCGGCTGGAATGTTTATTTATTCATTTGGAAAGATAAAATATTTTCAACAATGAAACAAACTATTTCATTAGGGGAAAAAAATTATTTTCACTTTGCTCCATGTGTTTTTAAAGCAAAAATTCACCACTTTCTTTTTGAAGGTAAAAATTAACTGCCAAAAATGAAACTTTTCAATGCAAGTTTTGTTACAAAATACATTGTTCTTCCTTTATACGCAGCACTTTTCAAAACAAATTTCTAATTTGTTCGTTTAGAAAAACTCGGGTTATCTCGACTATTTCACTTTGTCCTATGTTTCGGGATGCGGGCTCAGACACAACGGACCCACTCACCTGTCGTCGCCCTGTGAGTGGGGGGAGTCGGGCGGGGGGCTGTCCGCCCCCGAGATCCGGATTTCGAATCCTGGGTGGTGCTGCCGCTGTGCCCTCATCTCCTGCTGCCACCTGCGGGTCTCTTCCGCCTCCCGGATGTGCCTGGGCGGCGACCCCAGCAGGCAGGGTCGCTTCGCAGGCGGCGGGGGCCGGGGCTCGGGACTGCGACTCTTGCGACGCTTGCTGCGGTGTCCATCGGACATGAATTCGTCCAGGTCGCCGTGGTGGATCTTCAAGTACTGGAAAACAAAAAGTTCATTGACACCGGTTCAACAGTCGGCTTGATTGCAAAGATCAAACTTTGAAATAATTGAGCGTAATGGGGTCGTTTCCAAAATTTTAAAAGTATTTTTTTCTGAAAGAGCATGCTTAAAAACATAGGATCTGATCATTTTTTAAATAATTTATTTAAGTTTAATATTTTTTAAAAAATACTTAAATCCGTGCTCTTTTATCGTTAAACGCTTCTGTCCATGGCATCACAAATGATGAAATGCCATTCAGTGTTGCCATTCACGGTCCAAAATATTTAATTTGTATCTTTACTCACAAAGCATTGGGAACGATATGGTTGGTAGCAAACGTAGCGCGCAATTTTAATTCGCAGCTTGATTATCATAACGTGGAAAAGTAGTAGAAAGATGCGCCAAATTGCATCATTTGTGACGTCATAAAGATGCCTAGTTTGAAAAATCGGACATTTCAAAAATTTAATTTAAAAAAAAAACTGTTGGGAAAATAAAAGTATTTTCTGGGTCCATGTAATTTTTTTGTTCCTCATTCTAAGTCACATTGTGATAATTTTACAGGAGAGAGGGAAAACTTTTTTTCCGGCACATGCAAAGAATGAGACGCACGTTTTTGTAATCCTGGTAAAAAACACAAATGCACTAACAAACAGAAATTCGCCATTTTTGGGCGTACAACATTCTGGCTCTGAAGTACAGATTTATACATAGTAGCATTCCACTTTTTTGGAATCCTGAAATCCAGAAGATGTAAAACCTTTAACTTTCTATTTTTTTGTTTTTACTCTCTTTTTTAAATTTTAAATGCTCAAAATTATCTACCTTCGGCTACTACATGTTGAAAACAATGTTCTTACATTTTATTCTTAGGTTTTTTGAAAGCTGTGTTAGGCTTAATTTAATCACCTTGCAGTAACTGTGCAGAAATCTATTAGCATTCACTTTCAGTTTACGTGACATTTCTAATTACTTTCTCATTAGTATTCAACACAATGCATATTGAGCAAATGTACAAAGATCTTGTTAGTACACATTTTTTTAAATTGCATCCTTTTTTTTTTATTATTTATTTATTCTTTTTAAGCAGTCAAAAGTATCTAAAGTATACTACTGGTGAATTATACTACAGAAAATACCAAAAAAAACTGGATTTGCTAAAATCTTTTTTTTTTCCAAATCTAGAACCCTGATCCCCTTATTTATAAGTAGAAAACTATAATTTTTGCTATTTTTTGAGTCAGGATTTAAAATTTGGAAATTTGGGAAATCCAGAAAGGTTGCAGTTTTGAGTATTTTGGAATTGGTTTATGCTGTATACAAATACTGAAAAAAAAAAAAAAAAAAACTAGCAACCAGCTCTGGGACCAATTAAGCTGGTCCTCGTTCAGTATGAATCCACAATACAAAAGAAAAGTGTATCCAAATGTGAGTAACACATTTTTAAACACATTATGCAAAATATTTACAAAACTATTGCAGTAGATTTTAAAGAATATAAATAAACAATATTTTCAAGCAAAATGAGCCACAGTCTTCCTAGTTACAGTGAAACCTGTGTATAACAATAACCTGTCACAACATTTTTTTTTTTTTTTTGGCCCCAGCAAAATGTCAGCATTCTATTACGATATTTTTTTTAGGCCCCAACCGTATCGTTGTAGACAGGTTTTACTGTATTTTTAAATAAATTTTTCTTTTAGCTCGAGCAGTCCATTTTCTTTCCCTGCTATTGTTGTTCTTTCCCTCCAGTTTATTTAAACATGAATAAAATTATTTCAGTTCTTTCAGATGAAATTAAGTATTTAAAGTTTTAATAGCTATCATAATTTTGTTTGCTTTTTACAAGTTAACAATCATTTGATAATCAGCATTTTCCGAAAATTGAATAAAAATTGTTAAGAATAAAGAAAAAAAATCATTTATGCAACTTTTGTAAAAGCCAAAAAAAAAGGGGGGGGGGGGATTTAACCTAAAATCAATTTGATAAAAAAAAAAAGAAAAAGAATAAAGAAATGTGCAGTCAGTTATTTAGGACATTCTTAATGTTAGTTTTGTTTATTTTGTTTATAGAACTCTAAATCAAAAGATTCAATCAGCAACAGGCTCTAGGCATATTATTTATTTAATTAGCATTTTTGTGAAAGAAAAAAAACAATTAATCATCATATGTAAGGAAAGTCTTGCACCATTGCAAATAAAAGTGGCCTTTTAATTAAATAAGTACTTTTATGTGCATATGGCCATTGCACATAAAAGTGCAATTGCCAAATCAGTCATATCAGCGAAAGTAATTTTTAGTGATTGAATAAATGGCAGTCAATTGATAGAATAAACATTACATCAATGTAATAGATGCTCCATAATTGGCACTGGTGGCTATACAAATGTTGAGACATTGTCAGTGGCATAAAAAGAAAAAATTAAATTTAGAAAACAAAAATTTAATTTCAAAAGTTTTTTGCATGTCCTGTTTAGATTAGCAGGATTCTCATATATACAAATATAAACGCAAAAGAAATGAGGTTATAACAACTTACATCAGCCAGGATTCTTTTCATTTCATCACTAAGAGGTGCATGAGAAAACCTGCAATCATCCTTGGCGTAACACTCTGATCCGGTGTGGTAGAATTTACATGGAAATTCACGTTTACAAGTCAAGGGGCATAACAAATTATTTTATTATATGTACATTCAAACAAAAGCTACATGTACTAAAAATACTACAAGATTGATGATGTAAGTAGATCAACAAGGGCACACAATGTCAACAGTGTAATCATGAAGATTTGCTCAATAACATTAATCAGGGTGGCGACAGGAACTGTGAAAAAAAGTTCCCTGACTTTTCCCTGATTTCCCTGATTAAGTTCACCAAATTTCCCTGATTTACATTACCAATAATAATGGTTTCCTTTCTTTGCTCTACTTGAAATCCATTGTATGTTTGTATAAAATGCAGTATTTTAAACGTTTTAAGTTGTGTAAAGTTGGAGAACTAAAGATATATTTTTAAAAGATGCTACTTTTTTTAATAAAATGGTTTAAAAAAAATATCAAGTCAAATTTTTTGGAAAAAAAACCTACAAAACAGGTTATTAAATTTTTCTACATGAAAAGATTATAGAAAATTTAAAAAAAAAAAACTCTACTTCCAGAAACCACTTAGCATAAGAATTTTAAGAAACTATTAAAATCACTTTTAAAAACATATATGTGTATTTATGATAGAACTAAAAAGTAATTGAAATTACTTTTTAAACTAAATTTTCAAACAGTATAATAATTGTTGCAAGAATAACAAGTAATAGTGAAAGAATAGAAGTAAAGTAGTTATTCTTATAAAACTAATTGACATCTTTACGCAAAACAAATGAAACCATTTGACAGCCATTCATAGGGAGCTTTTCTCTAATCAAGAACATAGGTTTTAATGAATGAATATTTACTTAATATACAAAGTACACAAGTTAACTCTATTTCAAATGATTTCAGTATGTAACGAAAAAAAAAACTTAGATTGCTTTTGTAACAAACAACTTTGAAATGCAAGAAAAAAAAAACAGAAAAAAATATAATTAGTTTATTTCAAAATATATAAAAGAAGAATGCAACTTGATTATAAAATAAAAGAATCATTTAAGTCTGAAGAAAAGAAAAACGTTTATACTCTGCGGCGACAACAAATAGTATAACGGCAAAAAACAAAGTTTTTTTTTTGGGTTGAAATTCAATTTTAGCAATTGAATTAAAAACACGAAGAAGTAATAACTTTTAAGCTTTTATCAGTATTAATTCAAAAACCAAAGATTTCTTCTTAAAATCGCGATTACAGTACGCTAATTACTTCAGGACAATAGAATAAAGGCAAAGGAGCTAATGCATTAATGAAGGCTTCCTCTTTGCCTGTATTGTTGTTTATTTTACGTAGCATTGAAAACGTGAAAAGAAATTTCAAGCTAGGTAAAATAAACAACCTAACAGACAAAGAAGCAATCTTAGGAAGTTCATCCTGTGGTTAATAAGTAAGATTCAATACTTTGACGTTGAGGAAAAAAGATGCACAAATATGCGGCAGTGTATAATCGCACCTCATTAATATTACTTTTTTTTTGAACAGATAATTGGCAGAAAATGCGTAGGGAATTAGAGTACTTAATTTTGCAAAGCAAAAAAAAAATTTTTTTTCTTCATAAAATCATTTTTCCCTGATTTTTTGTTATTTTTTCGAAATTCTCTGACATTTCCCTGATTAATAAAGTTCCCTGACTTTTCCCTGATCTCCCTCATTTCCCTGATCTGTCGCCACCCTGTTAATTTATTCTGACTTAACTTATTGGTTATAAACCATTTGCTAAAGTTGTAGTCTAGAAATTATAAGTTGTAGACACTGGCTACCAAAGTCGCAAAAAATGGTAGCCATTTTTTAACTTTTGGTAGCAGTTTTTAAAAAAATATATATACGAGCAAATAGTGAATCACCTGTTTGTTTTAGTATTATTTACAAAAACAATGGATTATGACACTCAAAAAAAAAAAAAAAGCAAAATTTCAATGCAGTATATTTTTTAATATAAAGATATGAGCATACAACAAAAGAAAATATTTCACAATTTTTTTTATGTGTAATACAAATATATTTGGTAATAACTGAATGAAAGTAAATGTTAGAACGGGTAGAGACCTTGATTTATTTATCAGGAAAAATTTCTGCCACCAACAAGATTATTATTTTTTTTTCAGGGAATTAGGAATTTTAAAAGATTGTAAAAAAAAAAAAAAAAAAGAAATGCAATCACATAAATCATTTACTTTTAAAGATGAATAGATGCAAAAACTTCAGGAATATTGTTGATTTTTTCAAAACTTTAAATGAAAATATTCAATTTAAAATAAACGACGAAAAAGTTTTTTCGTACAAAATCAATATAACTCTTAAATAGAAAAAAATTCTCAGTTCTAGAGTTTGAACATCCAACTTGCGTGGGTAAATTGCGCCCTCCCTGGCTTTGAGAAATGAATGTATTTACATGTAAGTGGATAATTACATGAAATTTATATTGAGCATAAACTTTCTATGATCAAAAAAAAAACTCTTAAAATTTTTTAATGATTTTATCAAATTGAAAAAGGGGGGCTAAAGAAAGAAAAAGTACTTGAGAATGTTTAGAAAGAAAACCAATGAAGCAATTGGAGCATTTAAAAAATGTAATGCTTCATGTCTTCTTTTTTTTCCAAATTTAATCACCCAAAAATGTTTTTTAAAATTTTATTCTTTGATCAAAAAAGTAGAAAAATCTTCTTAACTTTGATCTCACTTAAAACTAAATAGTTATTTAACAACAGAAAACTGAAAAAAGATAATGCTGCTTTTTTAACAAAATTATTTTGAAAAGGATATTGTGCATGTATAAGCAATCTTTTCCTTTATTGCAGTGACCATTCAAATAAAACTTGCAGAGCTCTTTCTTTTTGAAGATTGGTGGAGAAGAATGGGAGTAAGTACAATCGGAACCCTGAAAACGACAAAAATGAAAGTCAATAATAACGTACAAATGAGGATCACAATTTTAAACACTGACATAACATAATGTAATGCATTCTGCAAGTTGCTAATGTTTCTAAAGATACAAATCAAGTAGAATAATCAGAAATCGACTTTGGAACTAAATAAGCTGACCCAGGTCTATTTATCCCGTAAAAGAAGATCAAGCGCACTTTTGAAACCACTTACCTCACAATGAGTAAAACTTGCTTCCAGAAAACTGTTACAAATACCTCAAAAAACAATTAAAGAATGTATTTGTTGTCACTTCAGGAAATAACCTCGGATTTTAATGACCAGTTAAATTAATCCCAATGTGCAAAGATTTAGACCGTTAACATGTTCTACTAGAATAAACCAACCTCTATTAATTTCTTTTGGCTTATAGGCCACTATAAATTTAAAAAAAAAAAAAAATGGAATGGTCCAATGAAGTAATTTTTACATACAAAAAAAGCTAAGTATTAAAGAACTAACTTAAGCTTCAACCATAGGTCATAAATAAGCATGGTTTGCCAAAAGCCAGCCTAATAGATAAATTAAGAACTCACTTTGGCACATTTTCCTTCCTTGAAGAACTTGCAAATCTGGCCTCTAGGGGCAGAAGAATCTTTCTTGAACTTGGTGACTCTCATGCCCTTGATATCTTTTCTTTTGATGGTCTTCTTGCCAAGCTTTTTTGATTTCTTCGAGAGCCTCTTTTTACGTAGTTTGTCCTCCCTGCTGCAAAAAGTTAAAGAAGTAAATATTGTAATGTATGTAAAAAAGTATGTAAATATTGTTGCCAACAAACCACAGCAAGGCAATTTGCATAAAATTTTAGCTTAAAAAATTCAATTACAAAGAACTAATTCAGAATTTTTAAAAAAAGTCAGCTGGAGCTCAAAGTAATTTTGTACAAAATTTCAAGGCTGTAGGGGGCTATGAGTTGTTCCAAATGTAGCTCCACCACAGACAGAATTTCACAATTTTTTTTTTTTTTAGTATGTAGAGGAAAAAAAAAAGCATTTATGTCAGAAAAGTGCAGTGGTACCCAAACTCTTTTTACCTGAGGGCCACTGCGGCTATCACTCTTGGTTTTTGAGACCATGCTTCTTCAATTTTCTTGAATAACATTTAATCAATAACGACCTTGACATCCAATAATATAGCATAATTTTCCAATAAAAGTCTTTAAGGGCACAGCCCCCTAAGCTTTGACCCCCCCCCCCCCCCGTTCCCATCACCCACACACTTGTTTGGTGCACCTGCTGCCTATGGGTCAGCTTCACGGGCCACATGCGGTCCACTGGCCGTACGTTGGGCGCCACTGTTTTAATGCAATCCCAAAAATGAAACTTATTGTATAAAAATATGAACATCACACATTTCTAATCAAAATGATGTTAATTACATCTCATTTTGAATACTTTTTGATACACTGACACTCATTTTCAAAAAATAAAAGTGAGGCAAAACATTCTTTTTTTTTTTTTCCAGAAAGTAAGAGGTAAAATTATAAAGAAATTTTCAATTCCATTTTTACAATTTTACACCCTGG
Source organism: Uloborus diversus (assembly GCF_026930045.1). Lineage (NCBI taxonomy): Eukaryota > Metazoa > Arthropoda > Arachnida > Araneae > Uloboridae > Uloborus > Uloborus diversus. The sequence continues at coordinate 26,738,578 of NC_072736.1, read as the reverse complement.
AGGAAAAAAAGGAAGTTTTTAAGTATTTTAGTCACCTTCTCTCTAACACTTGTGCAGCCACAAAATAGAACAGTCTGAAAATATCCCAGCTGGGGACATTTTCGGTGCACAATACTTTTAAAAACCTCTAGAGATACACAAAAATAAATTAGTAGAAGAAAATACTGACCTGTGCTTCCTGTCAGGAGAGCTGGGTGGGGTACCTCTGTATGCTGCCAACTCTTTTTTGTAGTCATAGGGTTTCTCGTCGAACTTGGATTTGTACTTGGGAGAGGGAGGGAACCAACCCCCTTCTCCATCTGTTTCACGATCCAGGTACTTTGAAGATGGCTTGGTCTGCAGAACAGAGAGAGAGGGTTAAACAGGGTTCATACACTTTTAGTTAAAAAAAGTTCCCTGACTTTTCCAGGTTGTTTTTTAGAAAATTCCAGGTTACTCGCTTCATTAAAAATTTAAGTTTAAATAGTAATATTTTCAAAATAATTAAAATTGTTTAAAGTAGCAATGCAGAAGAACTGAAACTTCTCCCCTTAGATTAAAAAAAAAAAAAAAAACTTAGATTTTTTTCCTTTGTTTTCTCTGTCAAAATTTTAAGTTTTTTTTAAACATTTTGTTCAAAATTGTTTTAATTTGTTTACTATTTGTTGAAAACAGAGTACTTTCAACTTATTTTAGGGTTTTTTTGATGTCAAGCGTAATATTATAGCGTTTTGCTGTAGTCCTGCAGCAACCTTTTAGCATCCGCTTTTGGTTTACAATACTTTTTATTTTCTTATAAGTAGGTTACACAAAACATATTGAGCAAAATGCAAAGCTAAATTTTAGTATAAATATGGTTAACTTGTTGCATCAATTGGCATACCATGTAATGCATAGTAACAAAAATCAACATCCGCCGATCATAGGCCAATGCCAATAATCTTTTTTTTTTTTCACATATTAAAGGATGTTACATTAAAATTTCAAATTTTCTTTTCCAGAAAGTATTAGTTAATTTTCAAAAATTCACAACTTTTTGCACATTTTAATGTTATTTTCAATGTTACTCATTGATATAAACATCCAATTCTGTTTCTGGAAGTTTAAGTCTATTTCCATTGTGCAAACGATCAAATATGGCGACAAAGTGAAAAATTTAAAATAATATGTAGATTTTTGGATTTGTAGTATAAAAGTAGTAATAAATAATTAATAATCCTTAAAAGGATACAATAAAAGCAAAATAGTCAGTATTTAGCACATAAGAGTCTAAATCAATTAAAACAAAAAAATGTTATAAAGATTAAATTTTGCATTTTTCCAGAAAATAATTACAAATTATCCGGAAAAAAAAGGCACAATTTGTGTTGTTTTCAATAGTTTGCATTGCAATTAACATCCAATGCCGTTTTCGGGGAACTTAGGCACTTAAAAAGTCTTGTGTACTTTCATCTTGGGAATGACCAAATATGGCAGCTATGCCCAAAAATAAGAAATAACTTTTTTAATTTGTCGCATGAAGACAATTAAAAAATAATTAATCTTCATGAAACTACAATTCATTGAAAAGTTTTTATCACATTTGCGTCCGAGGCAGTGAGGATAAGATTAAGTTTTAAGAACAAAATTTTTTCTTTCTCAAGAAAATTATTTTAAATAACAATAGAAAAACAATTTGTAGACCATTTTTTGTTATTTTCATCAGTTTTCAATTAAAGAAAACATCCAATTCTGCATTGTTTTTAGAAACTTAGGCATTTTAGGATCGTATCTACATCTATCTTGTGAATGACCAAAGATGGCGACTGCGTTTCACACGTAGCTGAAATGATTTTCCGATCAAAAAAAAAAAAAAAACTATTTTCCCCGATCGATCTTCCCATCTACAGGTTGTGCTTCCGAAGCAGTAAATTGTCTTCTCTCCTTTTGAGTTTGTACATAATTGCTGTTCACCTGATTTTTTTTCCCTTGGGAACTACTGACCAGGAAACATCACGAGTTCAGTAATCATGAAAAAAGTTATAAATGGTCGCATTCGAAAGAGTATCTTTAGAAAAAAATTTGACCCAAATATTGTGTGCCCTCGTCCTTTTGTTTTTGAGATATGGGGGGTCAAAATCTGTCGAAATCTTACGAAAATTCGCCAAATTTAAAGACTTGGCAAGAAATGGAAAATACCACGTGATTTCATCGCCTGCGTCTAGCAAGACTCTCATTTCCATTTCTGGTCATCTGTAAAGCGCGTAAACGATGTTTCGAATTAACCCTTTACTTGTGTGGGTAAAATTAAAAAGTAACTATGAAGCCTGTGAAATGGAAACTAGAGAGCTTTATCCAGAGGAGCTACAACTTTATGACGAAATTGAACGTAGGATTTAACTTTGTAATCGTGATAATATAGCAATTCAGAATTTAAGTGCATTTCAAGTGTGTTTTACTTAACTAATTTAAGTTTGTACTCTTGTAATGAAATGTGTTGTAAGTAATTAATAACTACGTACGAGAATTAATATGAATAAGTAAAAAAAAAAAACATGCTTATTAAAGCTTATATATTGAAAATAAAATGGATAGTTTTTGATGTTGAAAGAACATGATCATGGATTGTAGTATCCCAGCTCTTATTTTTTCAAAAGTTATTATCATTCATGAAGTTTTATTGTCTGACCACTGCTAGCGAAAATGTTTAATTTAAAATCGAAAAAAAATAATAATTAAAAAAAAGAAAACAACGGATAGTAAATGTCAAAAATTTGCACAGCAAAACTAACGATGTCGGAAATTACTTCATAACAGATTCTTATAAAAAATTTTATAGTCGACGTTCATTACAACAACCCCTGTAGTTCGAAAAAGTCTGTCACTGCAACTGAAAGTCGTTATAACGTAAATGCACATCATATTGCATGTTATTTAGTCATTTTTAAAAATACTGAAGTCACTTTTACCAATTATGTTTCACGTTAAAAGGGAATTCAAATACGAGCAAAATAAAAATTAATACAGTTTTTTTTTATTTGACTTGTTAGAGGGTTTACACATAACTTGAAAACGATACACATAACGAAAAACACACTGGAAATAACTGACAGAAACCGTTTTTTTTTTAAATTTGAGAACATGGTTTGAAATCTTTAAAAATGTCGTTTTCTTCGTATTTAGATACTGTTGAAGACTTCAGATTTACAACTTTAAAAAAAAAAAAAAAAAAAAAAAAAGACTTTAAAGTGTGTTTACCGTTTCTCTACGGTTATCATATTTTTTTCAAAACAGTTTCATCATCGAAAAAACTCTTTCAGTGGAAATATTTCACCCGCAGAAGCATAAAAGTTTTAAACATCAGTTTTTTAACAGTCCTAAGAATAACAAAAAATTCCATTGTTTTTACAATAAAATAAAACAAATATTTCGGGCTGCGGCGTTTTCCCCTATACAGTTGCACGTTAATATCCCGGAACACAAGCCCCTAAAAATTTCAATGCCGCAGTCTGTGCCACGACACCCCGCGCCATGGTAGTCACCCCGAGTAAAGAATTAATGCGATATTTCTCATGCGCTTTGGTGGTGACCAAATATGGAAGTGAAATGTCTTGTCAGATGCAGATGTTGAATTCGCGCCGTACCTTCCATTTCTGGACAAAACTCGCTAAATTTGGCGACTTTACTAAAAATTTCGGCAATTTTTAAGACATCATATTTCGATAACGTGGTCACGAGGGCACGTAGTTTCAGTGCCATAAACATGTTTTCCAATGCTCTTTCGAATGCCACGAATTTGGAATTTTTTTGAATTTCCTTGATTGTGATGTTTCCTGGTGAGAGCCAAAAATGGCGGCTGCTGAAGATTTTTTGGGTCGCCACTTTTTTCATTGCTTTAAAATTGTTACAATTTTTTTTAAATACATCGATAAAAATGAAGATTAGATCTCATAAAACCAAATTCCCTGGGAAAAAATTGGGAAAAGAAAAATTTTGGGGACACATTTGGAAAATTCCCTGACATTTTTGACTATGTCATTTTCCATGATAATTCCAAGTTTTCCCGGAGCGTACGAACCCTGAACCGAATAGAATGTAGTGGCAACCCATCTAAAACTTTAGGCAGTAGAAAGAAATGCGTTCCCCTCACTGACTCCATGTAAGAAAATCTTCGATCTTTTGGCGCATTTTTCGTTGTGGAAAAAAAAAACGTTCATTTCTCGATCGCAGTTTTTAAGTGCAAACGTCGGTTTAGATAAAAATTTGCAATTTTTTTTCGTGAAATCACAATAAAAACGAAGACTAGATTTCATGGTAGTTAATTCCTTGGGAAAAAAAATGGAAAAAAAAAATTTTGGAGGACAAAATTTGAAAACTCCCTGACTTTTCCCTGACATTTTTGACAGCGTCATTTTCCCTGACAATTCCCGGTTTTCCCGGAATTCCCGGAGCGTACGAACCCTGTTAAACAACTAGATATGTTATAAATACATGCTTATGAAAGTTTATGTCTGCATTTTATATGCACCACACTTGAATATCTTCAAAATCCTCATATATACAATAGCAAATTCACTGATCGAGTAACGCTTCTGCCATCACCAACAATGAAACTCGCCCCATGGCATGATAATCTGATAATATTTTTCGGTAATGTTTGACATACAGGGAAAGGCTTTATTTTGACAAGGCTGAACTGTATTCAGTAACTTAACTGTTTTACTGGTAAGACTCATTTTAGGAGAATGAAGGAACGAAAAAGTGGTCAACAATGAACGCTTTCTACTGGAAATTAGGGTTTATTCACTGAAGTTTGGGTTACAATTTATAAATATCTCCAAACAGGCAATTGCTTTGCCAAATGTAGAAAGAATTTTCACCTGCCATACCATGGCGGGTAGTCCAGAGTTTTTCACAAGGTCCGTTTTTTGTGAAAAATCAAATAATTTTGTGAAAACAGAATAATTTTGTGAAAAATGAAAAAATTCTGCAAAAAAAACAAAAAAAATTTGTGAAAAATGTTTTTTTTTCTTTTTCTTTTTTTTTTCCTTTTTTTTTGTGTGAAAAATAAAATTATTTTGTAAAAACGAGAATTTTAAATTTATAAACATTAATAAATGCGTTGGGGGAGGGGTAGGAGGCTCATGGCGCAAACTGCGGCATTGAAATAATTTGTTGGGAGTTTTGTGGTATTCTTTCTCTTTTCCGGTGCATTTTTGAAGGTTTTCACAGCAACAGGGAGGCATCATTCTTCAGAGGATGGTCAACCTTGATGTATAAGTATCTATATGCATACCGTTCCACATCTTGTTAAATTGCACTATAAATTTTTTCTGAAGATGTTGTATGGAGAGTAAAAACTTGAAATAATTGAAACCAAAATTAATTTAGGCAGCGGTTCAGTATTTAGCTTTTTGGCGCATGAAATTTTTACAGAGCACGGAATTTCGTTTAAAACTTTTAAAATTTGTAATTTTAACAAAAAAAAGTATAAATTTTATTTGCTTACCTCTGAATAAAGCGTAGTAAGCATCAAAAATGCGAAAATATCAATTCCCATAGCGGATGTAAAAAGATTGAAATTTTTGAAGTGAAAGCATTATAAGTATAAAAACGGCATATAAAAGAATTTATTTTAGTAAAATTATCTTCAAATTGCATATTAAAGGTTAGTGATAAACATATTGTTAATGTCTATCGACATAGTTGAACCAAAAATAAAATTAAACCATCGAACCTTCTAGACATTTGAAAGAACGCAGAATTCGGCTTAAACTAATAATTTCACTAAAAATAAAGAAAATTTTCATTTTGTTGCCTCGTAACAAAACTTAGTTAGCATGAAAAATGAGTAAGATTCGATTGTCATACCGGATGCAAAGAAATCGCATTTTTCAAAATGAAGGCATCATAAGTAAAAAACAGCAAATAAAAGAGTTTATTTAAGTAAAACAATTTTAGAATTTCATTTTAATAGGTTTACATGATGAATATTATTAAAAACCACCGACCTTTTCACCGAAAATTCGGAGTAAGAAAAGAAAAAAAAAAGAGGAGGGGAGATTTAACACAATAAACAATACCAGATTCCCGATATTGACATAGGAAAAAATACAGGAATTGCGGTTTATAACCGGTACCCAAGCCCCCCTGTTAGCATAAAAAATTCAAAACTAATATAATTTCTTCTCAAGATAAGATTAAAACATCACACCATAAAGGAGCAAAAATTGCCCAGCTGGTAAAATGTTAGGAATATTTTCCAAGTCCCTGTAAAAGGTTTACTAGACATTTATTTAGCGTTAATGTTAGTTTTTATAGTTGGTAACCATATCTGAAGCAATCACATTTCTTCCCCACCCTATAGCTATTCTATTCGTTACAATACCAAGTTCAATTTGCTGATATGTGTTATTATTGTTTAGATTGAGATCAGAGGGCGAAAGGTGCTGAGGCAGGAATATCAAGCTGCAGACCAAAAAAAAATAACATTTTCAGAGAAATCTATAGCAGCAACATTGTTGCTGGCTATTTTGATTCTGCTGTGATAAATTAAACAGTAAGCATCACAGAAATATGCGGACACTTTTGAAAAATTAGCCATTATTTTGATTTTAGATTTGATTTACAATAAATGATTTGTGTGAAAGATCTGTTTTTGTTGATTAGAATTTTGTGAAGGGTCCGTTTTGGTTGATCGGAATTTTGTGAAGGGTCCATTTTGAGTGATCGTATTTTTGTGAAGGATCCGTTAACGGATCCAAATTTCCTCTGGCCAGACCCCAGGTAATTTTCTAATATTAAAAGAAAAAGAAGAAAGTATGCATGAGCACTATCATGTCGAATTATCTATAAAATATTTGCTTCTCACACAATAAATTCTACCTAAAAAATAAGCGCTATTAAGTGTTATATAATTGGAATTGAGATTCAAACCATGTACCAACTCAGCAAGGGTGCAGTGGTGCCAAAAGGCAGAAAAACGCAGTTCCGAGACAACTTTTCAAGAAAAATATTTCCCTTTCACAAAAGATATGCTTTATAATTTAAATTTTGCATTAACTTTGATTTTCCAGAAAGCATTCATTTTATTTTTTCTTTTCAAGCTCACTTGTCAATCAAGAAAATCAGTCAGCAACCTCTAGCAAAAATCCACTTGGGGCGAGGGGCATAATAGTCCTCACATGGAAAAAACTACAGTATTTGAGTAGGCAATAATGTTAAAACAAATGGATAATTTTAAAACAACCTGATGGGTTTAACCCCCCCCCCCCCCCCTCACAACATCACTGAATGTTATCAGTTTATAATTGGTTAGCTTACAGAAAGCTTTGTCAAAAGTATGCCTGCTAATTAGAGGTGTCCACAAAGGAGGTTTTACTGTATTAAGTTTTCTTCAGGTTGTGAGGTAATGGAATGTCTGAATTTACAGAAAATTTAAAATACTATGCAAACCGAACCAAACGGTATACATTATTACTTGTTATTGTAGTTAAAAACTGTAAAACACAATAATTTAGTTTTTAGTGCTAACACAGTTAATGAATAGCAGTTACTTATGCAGATAAAAAATGTATATGTTTTAAAACGTACAAAAAGCAGAGCTAAACTTTCATCTTTGAGATTGCAACTGCAGTTTTTCTACTGAATGCTTCTCTCGCTTATATCAGGGTTGCCCATCCCCCAAGAGCAATGGCACACAGAAGCGGCATTTCAGCATTTCATTCGGGGGGTCGAGTTTTTAAAATTAAGTATGGAACAAAACACATATTGGCAAACAGCAAGTAATTATGATATTGGGGGACATGGGCATCACGGCCGGGGGGTCCGAGGGGTCCGGACCCCCTCAATAATTGAGAGTTGGACCCCCCCAAAAATTGGAATTTTGGAGGATAAAATCCATTATTTTGGGGAAAATCATTACTGTTTTAATTCCAAAAAAGGACGATAATTCACAGTTACATAACACATAATTTATTACATGAAATGCAGTTGTGAAATGTTTAATTATTATGTAATAAAAACAAAAGGAACTTTGTGACCACAAAAGGAAAGCAACTGTCTTCAATAAAAGCTTAGAAGCAAAAAATTATTGCTGAGGCGGTGTCAGAAGTCTAAACTACCTCACAAGCAGGTCCGTCATTTAGAATTTTTACGGAGCGGGGTGAGGGGCAAAGAGTAAATACTCCATCAAAATTATATTAAAAAAAATTAAAAAAAAAAAAAAACAGGAATAATTTTTATTTTCTCCGTCATTTGCTATGGAAGGAAAGGAATTTCAATGTCATACATTAAGTTGAGGTTAGAAGACGCTTAAGATCCTAAAAAAACTTTTCTGGGTTTCTACAAAACTTCTGCAACAGCAGAAGAAGACCACCTCTTATAACTGATATGTTGCCTTCTCACCCTTTTTTTAGAAGTTTCCCCTCCAATTTCATTTCAATGATAAAAAGAAGAAAAACTTTCAGTCGTAAAAATGGACAAGTAAATGATAGATGAGGATATACAATAAAAGTGAAAAGAAAATATTTCTTTTTTTTTTTCCAAAATGCAATCTTGAAGTATTATTTTAGTCCAGTCAATATATACATTTTACCTTGCAAAAAATGGGGTCAAAGATTTTATTTTTTTAATTTGTACACATTGGTGCCGACATGGAAAAACCAAGTTATCCAACACGAAAGACCCCGGGAAAACTTTTGGGGGCCGAAAAACCACAAAAATTTATGACTTTTTTTGTTTTTTCCAAAATATCTCCGAAATGGTTCAACTTAGAAAAAAGTTTTAAATGTAAGGTTTAAAGAACATAAAATTTCCTACAACTTTTGTATTTACAACTTTTTTGTAGCACAAATAACAAGCTTGCTATAGCTCTTTGAAAATAGGCAGTTTTCCTCCACTCCGAAAAAAAAAGCTTTCACACCGAAAGCAAGGCGTCATAATTATTAGAACTTGAATAGAAACTTTAGTTTCAGAGAGTTTATCGACAGTTAGAGTAGTTTGAGTTTCTTGCTCCACACCCCCCCCCCCCCCCTCAAGACACAGAGTAGCATTTCTGGCAGACAGATTAGTTCCCACTAGACTCCAAAAACAAACGATGTATTATGAAACTGAAATACATATATACACATTTATTTAAAGCACATACGACGATGCAATAATTTTAAAAAAAACCTTCCCCACTGCTCACGAACTAACTTTTCTGATCTGACAGAGGTAGTCTTCATCAGACTCCAATAACATATGATTTATATTGCAGTTTGTAATTGAATTACGTAATCTTCTCATTCATTTAAAGCACATAATTCGTACCATCTATTCTATTACAAGTGAAAATGCAATATTCGAAAATATAAATGTAAATGAATAAATATTAGGGTGATAATAAGCAAACAATAGACATAATAATGCATAAATAAAGGTACAATAGCAATACGTAATGAACACTTTGAAAAAATTCTGCAGAAACTGACTTTTTGAGACCTGAAAAACTCAAAAGAATTACCCTTCAAAATGAAAATCCAACTGCAGAAGCTTAATACAGATTAATTACAGACAGAATAATACAGAATAATACAGATCTAAATTACAGAGAGATTCATTCGACCTTAAAGCAAATAGAGAAAGGACAACAAAATACGCTGTTTATCTTCTTCGAAGCCGTTTTGAAGGTCCAGGTTCTCCCGGTTCAGAATCTGTAGGGGGTAGAAAGAAGCTGTGGTCCTTTAATTATTCATCTCCTTATTGCGGTAATTCCAAAAGCTCCTGGAACAAATCATCTTCTTCAGCAGTCTCATCCAAAGATGAAATTTCTGCAACATTTTTACAATTTGTGCCACTGCAGTGTTTGCACGTGCTGGAGCATTTTAAACCTGCCTTATGACAAGAACAGGCTCTAGTGCAATTTTTCTTGCAGGTACAAGGTACAATTTTCAAAAGATTCTGAGTAACTGAATCTCTTTTCGTGTCAACATGCATTAGATCTTGCGTTTTGCGTTCCCAACCCCACTTCTCTGGATCAATTATGTTGCTCAACTAACTTTGAATTTGGTGGTAAAACCGATATGAGTGATAACGTCCCCCCCCCTCTCCGCACGTTGGAGGTAGCCCTTCAAGATTTATCTTAGCCCTGTACTAGTTTTATAAAAACATTAAATTGCAAAGTATCCAAAGATAGGTTCAAACACTTTACGTCACCTTTGTATAATATTTACAAAATGTTTTCTCCGGCTGCAGCTAAGGCATCACGATGACAGATTGGGTCCCTAAATTCTTCAATAGCTTCCTTAATTTCAGGAGTTTTTTCTTTTTTGACTATTTTGTACAACTTAATTTTGCCTTGGCCAAAGATTGCCGAAATCGTATCACACCCACTAAATGCATGGATGAAAAGAATATTGCTGGGGTCAAACTTAAAAGATTTAGTGGGGAAAAAAACAAATCACAAGTACTCCCTCTTCCAGGTTTTAAAAGGAACAAGTTGCTGAAAGGCTGTCCTAAAGCTGTCATCAGCACCAACAGATTTATATCCTCTAGCCCACTATAACAAACTTTTCAATTTATTTTGCCTTTGAAAGAGCAATAAGTAAGTAGGCATCATCTTGAGTCTGCCTGACTTCAATCTCACACTCTTCGAAATATGTCTCAAGAAGTTGAATAAGACGATTCTTGTTGTTAAAATTTGCCAGAAATCTTTCTTGAGGAATTTAGTTAACATGTTAGGTTCAACCATTACTTCAAGGGAAGAGATTGATTGCTCCTTGATATAGCATTTTTGACAGGCAGTGTGAATTGTCACTTCTTTTAAGAACTTCAAAAGAACGCTGATGTTCTTCATTTTGCCGTTTTGCGCTGCATCTTTGAAGATTTTATCTTCCCTTTTCCTTCACAATCTTTATTTCGCATTCACGCAAACTGATTTCGCAAATAATAATAATAATAATAATAATAATAATAATAATAATAATAATAAAACACCTTGGTCAGGCGTATTCATTTCTAGGGAAAAAAATTGTAATACAGAACACACTACAGTAAAACCCCTCTAAAGCGGACACTAACGGGACAATATTTTTTGTCCGGTGTAGATGGGTGTCCGCAGGACAGGGGTTTGATAATGTTATTTGCCTTGAAATCGGGGAATTAAAAATTGTCCGCATAAGAAAGGTGTCCGCATTTGAGGGGTGTCCGTTAGGAGGGGTTTTACTGTAATTGATAAAACATACTCTGGCTCAAACGCTGAAGTGACCAACATAAGTAGCTATTGAGTCGTTTCATCTCATTTGGAGAAAAAAAAAGGGGGGATGGAATGGGGGTGTTTTGTTTAAGTTAAAGGGAACGGAGGCATTTACCCTCAGTTATGAAAGACAAATGTTTTCCAAGGTCAGACTGCCGGCGTTTCTCCTTTTTTCCTCCGTTATCCGATGCGCTTTCACGCACTTCGCTGAGGGGGTTCAGAAAAAGTGTGACTTTCAAGAAGCTGTAACTCGCTTGCTTTTCATGCTACAAAAATGTTGTAATGACAAAAGTTGAAGGAAATTTAATCCTCTTTAACATTTGCATTGGAAGTTTTTTTGTAATTTTAATCATTTTTGAGATATTTTTAAAATATCACAAAAAGTCACAATTTTTGGGGGGTTTTCGGCCCCCAAAACTTCTCCCGAGGTCTTTCGTGTTGGATAACTTGGTTTTTTCATATTGGCACTAGTATACACAAATTTAAAAAATAAAATCTTTGACCCCATTTTTTGTAAGGGAAGCCCGTTTTTTTCTACCTATTGACTGGACTATTTAGGAACATCGAGATTCTGGATTATGAAATTACATTATCAACATGACCTACAATCGTGTTTTTAAAACTTCGATTAAAACTCAATCTCTCTCCTCCTTCCTAAACATCACCAATAATCGTCTAAAACTGCGTTTATAGAACAATAGTTTCGAAAATTTTCTGGAAGAGAATCCCGCGCATCCCCCACTTCGGGGTCAATATTATGCTACAGTAGGTTAACTCGACTCAAAATATAGAAAAAACGGTTAAGTCATGTAACGTTAACGCTTCATTAAAATATCTTAGAAAAAATTCGCTACAGAGAAATAACACACAGTTGCTAATCAAGGTGTTTCAGTTTATAAGATTATGTATTAAATGATAAAGTTAATCCATTTTTACTGTACATGCTTTTTTTTATGCAATTTGAAATTAGCAGTTTTAAAGTTGGTCCCCACAATAAATTTTATTCGACGACGCCATTGTTGGGAGAAATTGCATAGTTAAAGAGCCCACAGAAAAGATATTTGTTGATGTGAGATAATTTTTTCAAAAATAGTATGTATTTTTAAACAATATCTATGAAAGCATTCTATGCATTGAACAGCTGAAATGTGTTTCTAGCAGATGAAAGTGATGAACACTTACTAAATAGACACACTCAAAATATGAGCGTAACAATCAATGTAAAATACCAAGGCATTTTCTTGTGAAAATCGTACAGACACACCACTCATAGGGCACTGGAGGGCTCTGTTAGCACAGAGCACACAAGAACGAGACATTTACCCTATATAAGGAAATCACGTCTTTAGTTAAAATTAACTATGATTCTTCAGTTTTTTCTGTTCGTAAAAGACCGGTAAAGGCTTGATGAATTTTTAATAATTAAAAAAATGGAAAAAAACTTGCTTGTGTCTGAAAATGTGTTGAGTTTCATCAATCATTACGGAGAACCAGCAAGATTGGCTTTCTTGAACATTGACTTGTGATTTATGTAAATTGAATTTGCTCATTTTTTATCATTCCTCTCAGAAATTGGGGGGTGCGACCGCCCCCTCTCGATCCCCCTATTTGCCACCCCTGATGGCACACCCTCCTTGAAAGATAAGGACTCTTCTTAAGAACAAGAGCTCTCAAAATGAGATAAAAACTCATCTAAATTTAAGCTCCAGCTTATATGTCTTTTTCCCGGTGAGCCCTTGACAAATGGGGCATTTATAGTGTTTCCTGCCAGTGCAAATTGGCCTACATTGGGCAGACTCGACGATACCTCAAATTCCGGATAAAAGAACACGAAAACTACGTCAAAAAACAGGATCTCAAACGCTCCTCTATTGCTCAACATTGTTGGTCTTGTGGCCATAATTTTATTTTTTCTTCCGCCAAGGTTATTCACGAGTGTTCGTCCATTCATGATTTAGATTTTTGGGAGTCATATTACATATGGAAAAATGCTAATTTAATCGTCAATGATTTGTCTAGCACTCCCCCTTTTCCTAATGTTTGGAAGTCTGTTATTTGATTTATTTTTTGTCCGTGACGTGTTCTCCTGAGTGCAACTGTCCTCTGTAGTTCTGACGTAACCTTGACGTCATCGTTTCCGGTACTGCTCTCATATCTTTTACAACTCGTCTCTCATTCCAATGTTCGCCTCGACTGTGTTTTAGTCGGGTTGAACTTGTCTTCGTTTTTAATTGCACTGATGATGGCATTTGTATTTTAGAGTGCCGAAACAGCTGTTTGCTGGTTTTTTAACCTTTTTTCATTTTGAATTTGTACTTTATATACGTTGTTATATTTTATTCACCTTGAACAAGTGTTACAATAGTGACAAATGGTTGACAATAACAACATAATTTTAAAAATTTAGAATATTCATTTTAAAAGTTGTGATTTTTTTCATTGATATAACATACACAGTGTGGGATGAAGATATGACATGACTTTTCAAGCCTGATATTTCATAAAAACTATTTTAGAATAAAAGAAGAAACAAATCCTGTACAATAGTACAACGCTCAAACGTTTTCCAGTAAGAGAGCAAAGACTCACCCCAAGTTTTCTGGGAGAGAGGGTCTTGGGCACACCAGGAGGGGATGGATTCTTCATCAAGGCATTTTCACTTTTCTTGCTCAGGCTAGCAATTTGTTCAATGCTCTGAACGAAGCTCTGGCCCAAAGCCTCCATCATGGAACCTGCGAGACAGAACACAATTAATATTCTTGGACATATTTAGCCTTCCTTTTTTCCATTTGACATTGCAGAATTTATTACTTGAGCTTTTCATTCATTAATATTTACTATTTTATGTTGAAATTGAGATCTTTGCACCGGTAATTTACTTTTAGAACAAGTAAGATACAAAATAATAACAATGAAAATAAGTAAAGAAAGACAAATAATGATACAGTAAAACCTGTAAAGTTGACCACCTGTCTAAGTTGACTGCTATTTTCAGGCACAGAATTAGATCTACATCATATATTTCAACCTCTATAAGTTGACCACCAAAGTAGTGCACTGCAAGTGGTCAACTTACACAGGTTTCACTTTAATACAAAAAAAAAAGATTTTGTGGTTTAATAACTTTTCCAGATGACAACGACACAACTTCTGTTATATAAGAAAGTTTTGCTACTACACTGACTAATTAATCAAATGAAATACCCCCCCCCCCCCCACCACCAAATACAACAGTAGTATTTATTTTAAAAACCAGAATATTCACCAACCCATATTCAGGGGTGCCCCCCCCCTTAAATATTGCAAAGACCCTTCCCCAAAAAATGAGAAAAATACCCTTCAACCCCCCCCCCATAAACATTTCAATTCCGCAGTCTGCGCCAAGGTGAGTACACCTTTTACCAGTACCCTTGACATACTGGTAAAAATATATGCTATCAGAGAAGTGAATGCTGTAAGGTCCAGTAGTGTAACTAGGGGTTGGCAGGAGTGGCTCTCGCATTTCGACTGATTAAAAAAAATTTAAGAGTTTTTTTTTTTCTTTTATCATAAAATTTGAAAAATGCTTCAAAAAAGTTTTTAAAAAAATGCACAAGGCAGAAATTAGAAAAGTTATGTATAATAATGGTAAGTAACAAAAAATTGAAAAAAAAAAACATTTAGAAAAAAGGGGAGGAATTAAAAAATATATATATAAACAAAGCCAAAGAAAAAGAAAGGTTGCTTTGAGATTGAACTCATCCAGCATTAGAAATCTCCAAGTATGAAGTACCAGAACTACAAAGCAACACCAAATGGATAGTTAGGCTCTAAACAAATGAGTCGACAAATTGATTTGTCGAGACAGGCTTGTAGTTGTAAAAGGAGTTCAGTCCATATGGAAAAACAGTGCGAAAGTTTAGCATTTGGTGTTGCTTTGTAGTTCTGGTACTTCATACTTTGAGATTTCCAATGCTGATGAGTTCAATCTCAAAGCAGCCTTTCTTTTTCTTTGGCTTTGTTTATATATATATATATATTTTTTTTAATTTTTTGTTACTTCATTGAAAATAATTCTAAAAAAGAAAATGAGAAAAAAATTGTAATGCTGCCTCCTATTTGTCGAATTAATTGATCAAAGATGTTCCAAAAAAAATGAGAGGTTGCAATTTCTTTAGTTCGCCAGGAGCGCTACAAACCATAGTTATGCTACTGGTAAGGTCTGCACTTAGTGCATGTAAGAACAAGATCACTCCCTCCTCAGGACAACCGCTGTAATATTTATTTTAGAAGACAAAAGATTAAATCTACCGTATGTCTTGACTTCTTTCATTTTTATGTGTATTATCAAGTAAAAAACTCATGCATGAAGGGACTGTTCCAATGGAAAACGAAAATGCAAATTTAGCAACATTTTCACAAAAAGCGCTTACTGTTAGAGAAATCTTTCTTTTCCTCTTTTTTTTCTTCTTCTCCCTCCGAATCCAATATTTCTCCATCCTCCAGATCCACTTCCTCATCTGTGCTGCTGGAAGAACTGTTCCCATTGCTGTAAAATGAGAATAAAAATCAATTGCAATTTCTTCACATGAATCAACCGTACATCATTCTCTTACTGCAATAGCTCAAAGGGTTTCTTTTAAAATATTAGAATTTTCGAATTCTCCCAGGGCACTCAATGTACATACTCAATGTAAATAATGCCAAAAAAACACGAAAAACCACCCCACTTGCGTGCAAATACATTGAGCACCCAAAGCCAGGGGAGGATAATTGACCCCCCCCCCCCACTTAAATAATGGGTCTGTTAGGACAAAATCAAAAAGAGAAAAATACAAACAATTGTTCTGCCCACAAACAGATCTACTCTTGTCCTTTATCAAGGTATTCTATATTTTTATCCCCATACACAGATCAGACTCTTATTCTGCATTTATTTTACTTCTTAAATAACTTTCCTAAGTGATAATTATTACATTAGGAAAGTGCATTTCAAAATACAGTAAAACCCCTCTCATGTGCAGACACTAACAGGGAAAATTTTTTGTCCGTAATATAGGGGTGTACGCAGGGCAGGGGTTTAATTAATGTTATTTGCCTAGGAATCGGGGAATTAAAAATTGTCCGCATAAAGGGGGGGGGTCCGCTTTTGAGGGGTATCCATTAGGAGGGGTTTTACTGTATTTTAAACTTCAAACATGCCTCCAAAAAAGTGCGGCCCTTTTGCCTCACACACGCTTGAAAGAGTATTCTTTTTTTTTTTTTTTTTTTTGAACATATAATTTTAAACATTTCATAAAACAAGAAAAATCCAAAAAAAATCCATAAATAAATTATTTTTGCACCCCCCCCCCCCTTTTTTTTTCTTTCAAACTAAAAAAAAACTATTTTGATCATTTCCAATGGCAAATGATGTACAGTAGAAGTTAGAAGAATGTAGTAGAGAGAGGATAATATAATCCATCTAACTGACGCGCCTAAAAAAAGAACACACACTGCAAACTTGTTGCCACGGTCCTTTCTTTTTTTCGCTCTTGGTTGCAGGTGACGCCATTGAAATGCAGTTCGAATTGAGAAGCGCTTTCAAATGTCTGTGCTCATGGGATAGGATCTTGGCTCGTCAGTTCAATTTTTTGCGGGAGGGGGGGGGGGGTACTCAATGCATATTTTTAAAAAAATGCAAGTGCAGAAACACATACATTTAAACCTGTTTGTAAAAAATGGGGGGGGGGGCGCTACACTTTCGTTGTTTTATAGGCGACATACAGGAATGAAAGTTAGAATTATGAAGACGGAAATTTTTAAAACAAAAAAGAAGCGGCAAATTTTGTTTAAAAGTAAATAAAAGGATTGAAAAACGGAACTCAATAATGCCTGAAAAAGAAAACTCCTTTCCTAGCAAAAAAATTCAAAGTAAAAATTTTTACAAATGTCAACACACTGAAGGGGGAAAAAATGCTTAAGGAAATCAATTTATAAAAAGTCACTTCATTTTAATTTTATTTAAAAGCAATTTATTTTTCATGATACGGTAATGATTGTTAGTTTTCTCTTCTTTGGTAACTTTATACAAATAATAATAATAATAATAATAATACCGCAAATTCCTTTTCCTAGACTCCACTCATTCACCTTGTATTTTGTTTACTTATAAATTTTATCCCATTCCGTCTGACTCCCTCTCGATATAATAATAAAAAAAAAATCCGTCAAAAGACTGAAAACTTTCACCCTGGATCTATAACAGTAGCATCCCTACGGGGGAGGGGGGAAGGCGGTTCACCCCAGATGACCCAAATCTATAGTGTAACACCTAAAGTGGATTCAAGAGATTTAAAAATAGTACATGTAAATGCCTTGATTTTGAAGTTTCGCTGTATGTATCTTAAATTACATTTAATTTATCCACTTTCAACGAAATTAAAGCATAATATTTCCGGGGGGGGGGGGTTACATATGCGTCTAGGGCAAATTTTGCATAATTTTTACTTGTTTCTGAAAACTGTACAAGCGTCATGTTTACATAAGACATCACAACTTTTTTCTTCTTCTTTTCGCGAGGGGGGGAAGGAGCAAACGGCCGCAAATGACTGCCCCCGGTCGCGGGTGACATCTATGCTAAAAACGCCACTGCCTATAATTTTAATCCTCTTGATCATAATAATTAAACAAACGAATTTTCATCCTCCCAAAAACGTCACAAATTCGGCCGATATTTTCATGTGCTGATTCATTGAATTTGCAAGCTTGCAAAAGCTGTTTCATTACATAATTCGCCATTAAACGAATGTTTTAGTTCTATCATCGACAACTGTATCATTTTGCTATGTGGTGTCTTTTAAGTACGTCCAACTCTAATAGATAAGAAAGAATTAATATATATATATATATATGTGTGTGTGTGTGTGTGTGAGCGCAAAATTTAACATGTATTAAATTGGGGGGGGGGTCCGTTTTTTTTTTTTTTTTTTAATTTCGTTTCTCTTTCTCTTCTATTTGTTTTTTCCCCCTGATATCGTTGCTTCAGTGGAGGGGGGAATATTTGGGGGAATTCACTTTGGGGTTCAGGCGAACTCTCCAAAACAAAAAGTGGTTTGAAACCAATTTCCATTGCATTTGCAACATTTTTATAATGTATATTTTTTGAAAAAGAAAAAAACAATGCCGTGGAGCAACGCTCCCTCCCCCCCCCCCCTTTCGCCACAACTACAGCACTTCTGAAATCGATAAAATTCAAAAGATAATGATAATAAAGCTTCTTTAGTGATTTGAACCGCCAGGAGGGGGAGGGAGGGGAGTCATCTTTCGCCTTTCGATTAGAAATCGCAGACTAGCTGTTAATGCTACTTATTTTGTTCCGGCAACCATAGCTTTTTAAATGTAAATTAAATCTTCGTTTTGAAAGAGACAAAAAAATCGTTTCGGCCCAATATTCTGATCGCTCACATGAACGACCGTCTACTTACAATATATTCTCCAAAACAGACATGCAGGTAATACTCATCGCAATGCCCAAATTTCTACCGGAATTAAACTTCACAAATGCCTTCAATTCTAAAGAAAATTTTTATGGAATGGATTAATTTAAAGATGGAAAAAGAGCAAAAAAATTGAGAAACCCACAGAATTCGCCACTTTGTAAAAGATTGAAAATGGCACGTTATAGCTGATAAGCATAAGCGTGAGACATCAGTGACGAACATGATAAGAGCGGAAGTGTCGAGGAATAATAAGAATGCTGTTAAGAATAACCGCTAACACGACCTCTTTTGTCATCCAGTGGCGCCGCAAGGGAGGGGGGGGGGGTCAAATCAATCCCATCTTAGATCATTGAGTCAATGGTCTAAGAACCCATAACCAGGGGTGCTCATCCCTCCAAGAGCAAGGACGCATCCCCGAATACCACGAAGACCGAAGGCCCTCCCCCCTCCAAAAGAGAGAAAATTCCCCTCAAAACACCCCCCTAAAAATTTTACTGGCGCCCCCCCCCCCCCAGTTGTGCATTCTGCCTCACCACAGAACCCTTGAACTTAATACATATTGTCAATCCTAATACTGATACGGTCGTTCATGACAGTTGCACCCCCCCCCCCCCCTCCCAGACTGTAAATTCTGCCAGAGCGAATGGGGTGTATCCCTGGCATTTTAAGGATCCAAACTATTTTTTATACATAATTAAGATTTTATATGCATATATAATAGGGTTTAAGAGAACTGTTGCTCTCCTCTTCATTTGCCAAAATTTGAGGTTTTGTCCTTTTTCATATTCAATTCTTCAATTCAGAAGAAAAAAATTCTCTCGGTATTTTTCCTGAAAAAAACTTTCTGAATAGAAATTGGAGAGGAATTACCATTAATAAAGCATCAATGCAGCATCATTAAAAGTACTGTGGTTTTAGGAATGGCCATTTTGAATGTCTGTTGAAAAAAATTACGGTAAATAATTTTCAAGTTTTTCTTACACGGATTAGGCGGCTATTCGACGCCTTGCGGTTATTGTTTTTAATTAAATTTTAAATGTCATTGTAAGAAAAAAAAACGATGCATCTGATTGATATTTAATTCAGACAACATGAACTGAATTTTCCTGAAAAAAAAAATTAATTAAATCAATGAAATGAAATAAAATTTAACTACATATTACTTTCGAGAGAAGGGAGTAGGACTTTAAACGAAAAATTGCACAGGGCGTCGTAGATCGTAAATCGGTTTTAAACTCCATATTCATTTAATTTCCAATATTCATTCAATCAATTAACTGCTCCAGCTTTCTATTAAAGTGTGCGACAACCCAAAAAATTTACACCTTTCAAACAAAAAATAAAAGCTTACATAATGAAGTCTAGAAAAGAAAAACAAGGGTCCGGTTTGAATATTAAACTCAAAAAGAAGGTCTTTACTTTTTTATAGAAAGAGAAGTAAAGACTCAGCTTACATTCGCAGCAGCTGTTCTTCAAATTAAATAATTAAAGAGCTAATACAAAGTGTATAATAGTGCAGCTCTGGTTAGTTGAGCTGTGACATTGACTATGTTTACCTGTTTTAGGGGAGTTTAGGGAAAATTAGACGCATTATTCGCTCGGATTTTAGTTGGGATACCTTGGAAAAACTACTAAGAAAGTTTCTCAACTCAACGCCAATTACCCCTCCCTATTTACCGAAACAGAGGAAAACGTAGTCAGAGTCGGAGCTCTTTTCTCAGAGCCACAAAATAATGGTTATACATTTTTTGAATTCAATTTTTTTTTTAATCCTTTCGATCGATTTTGCTAACTTGTAAACTTTGAATGTAATTTTTTAGTCAGGAACAAATCAAAAATCTTCAAAATGAATATACATTGATTTTTTTTTTTCGTAGGGGGTAGGGAGATAAGGTTTCAATTTTGTTGCACCAGGGCTAGCGTTTTATGTCAACGAAGATCGGACGAATAAGTTATGTAGTCCCCCCTCAATCTTTTCATGTAGCAAAACAGACATAGGCGGCTAATGCATCAGAAGAGTAAGGGGTTTAAAAGAAGTAAGGAGAGTTAGAGAGCGGCGCCCCTGAAGCTTTTTTTTTTTTTTTTTCGTAACATTGAGCTATATTATTGAATTTTAATGGTACTAATCAAACGACCTCTAAAAAATATGAAACATGGCTTCAAAAATTAGGATGGATGTTGGATTTTATGGATGTTGGATGATGGATTTATGGAAGATGGCCACCATAAACTTCCACAAGTTTCATTTCTATTAAAGAACATGACAAAAGTCCATTTGTTTGTACTTTTTATTTTAGTGAAATAAATTTGTCTATCCTGTAAAAATTACTTCTTAATCGATTATTAATTTTAACTTTAAAAAGTGAGGGGGCATCGGCCTATGGGTCAGTGTGCCCTCCAACTTGTGCGCCGTTGCGCGCTCGAATCCATGCGCCGCACAGTGGAGTATTTGACTGAAAATCCTGGCCAAAAGTCCAAAATTAAAAATTTACCCGATTTTTATGAAAATTTATTCCATGATAGTTGACTAACTGGTGCATCGATCGGCACCTGTTTTGGAAACTTGAGTCACATACAATTGCTCATAGCCTCGTTGAAAGATGAGATTTCTATAATAATTTTCGCTTTTTTGTTACGTTTCAGCTTAATTATTACGTTTCAATGTAGATTTTTTTGTGGCTTTCTAAATGAATGGAATTAAACCAAACCAATTTTACGGTATAAAGAAATGTCAGGGCTTAGTGCTAATTATAAATCAAAGTAAATATTTTTATTTTATTTTTGTGAAAAAAAATAAAGAAAACTTGGTACATGAGGTTTTTAAAGGCTTTTCGCCTTAATTTATAAGTAGAGAAAGCTTTTTAAATGGGTGTCGGGCTCGGTCGGGCTGTTTTGAAAGTTGCATCGTATTTGGCAAAGTCTCTAGTGCTAACTTCAGCAAAAAAAATCTTCCGCCTACAACTGCCCTTTTTTTTTAATGATTTTTTTTTTTAAAAGTGCATAATCCGATCTTTTTGCGACAAGTCATGATTTTAAACTGAGTTTACCAACAAAGATTTAATAAATTTGTAAAAAAAGTTATCATAAGCACTACTGAATGAAAAGATCGACATATTTGACCGCACAAACAACAATAAAATTTCAGACACGAGTTTCATGGTTACGAGAAACCGCTTCATCAATGGGTAAAGATGTAAGTTATGGAATGAGAATCCTCCAATTAATTTCGAAACGCTTACCTTTATACATCGCTAAAGAGATTCATTGCACCCCTAAAACATATGTTTGCGTTCAGTTATGTTAATTTTCTCATGTACGTTAATGAGTTAATAAATTAAATTATTTTGTGATCTCGCTAAGAAAATTTGCTCTTCCTTAAAATTGAGATTTTAGATGAAATAAATAAATATTTATATTTTTTCAGATCATTGCTGCAAATAATGTGCCGGGGGAGGGGGTCTTTTCCCCCTTATACGTAGCAAAAGGGGGGACCCCCCCCCCCCCCACTTGCTAGCGTTAGGAGACAATTGTAGTTGTCTCCTAACGTTTCTACGCTAGCGAGCTATCCATATTTAAGACATTTTACCTACTCGTTGTGAAATTAAAGTTATATAAAATTTAAGTTCCAAGTTTGTTCGTACAATTTTTAGCGGACACATCACGCGATGTCAAACTAAGAATCGACCCAAGGTACGAGTACAATATATACAATTCAAAAACAAAGAGCTTTTGAATATCCATTTTCGAGTGTTTTTACAGTTATAATATCCTAGTTCATTTATTTATTTATTTTTTTTTAATAGAAAAAAGGTTCTTTGTAACCCCGAAACCCTTGTCTTTAATTCTTTTTGTGCATGATTAACTCAGGGTTTTAATGATTGAAACCAAACGAAAAGAATAAAATTGATTATTTTTTTGGTTTCAAATTAGTGTTTTGTGCAGAATACTAGGATTTTTTAACCGCTTTTTGCTTCCCCCCCCCCCGAACAGTGCATTTAATTACATATCTTCAAAGGAAAACAGCCATTCGCATCGAACATGTTTACTTATCACTTGTCTAAGCATTTTGGCAAAGAGCCAACAGTGGCATCCATTTCGGATCGAGTGAAAATTATTGAAAATTTTTATTTCAACTCATTGAAAAAAAATTCATTATAAATCAGTGAAAGAACATAACTTCACCGTTTTCGCTGTAAATGAAGGTAAGATGTTTATATTATTTCCTTAAAAAGTTTCAGAGCCATAACATTATTAGAATATTGGATGCAAGAATTTTAGTTTACATTGATTGAATAATTGAAAAAAATCGAAAAAGTGACCTCCCTTTGTAAATTCTTAGAAATTCGGTTAATTACGTTAGAACTTCAAACAAACCATAATCTTGGAAGAAAATTATTTTTCCTATCTAGTGATGCATTGGGTTTTTTTCTACGTTTACTAGGATCGTTTTTACAGTCGTAAACATGCAAAAGTCTAAAACGTGGATAAAATATTAAATATTTCATTTTCTAATTCAAATTTTAAAAATCGAGTTTCAAATTGTAACATCAGACATTTCAGACAACTTGTATACTAAGTTTTGTGTCTATAAGTGGGATAGCTTTGCCGTACAGCGCACAAACGCACACAAGGGTGTCGCCTTCAGAAGAGTGAAAATTTCAAACTAGTTTTGGCCAGGATTTTCAGTCAAATACTCCACTGTGCGCCGTTAAATCCTTTCACTTATGCGAGTTTTTTTTTTTTTTTTTTGAACAATTACGAATTGCTTATTATCTTCACTTGACCTAAGCTGATGTTGCTCTGATTTTTCAGATTTCCATGACGACGAAAACAAGCTAATTCGTCGTTTTAATATTCATTAAGAGGAGAAATTTTCGCCGCCATGGTTACAAATCGTGTGCGTTCATTCAAGACTTAAGTTAAGCAGATTCTACTTTTGAAAAATAGGCGTTTTTTTTTTTTTTTTTTTCAGACAACATAGATGGACTTAAAAAATTTCATCTTCATACTAAATTTCCTGATTACTTATTCCTATCTTTTAAAAGCGATAATAAATATAAATACATAACGTTATAAGCTGTAAATAATCTTTGTGATAAGTGTACTGGGGTGGATATCGGCCATAAAATCTGTATCTTTATTACATCCTAATCTTTTTTTTATAGAAATAACTTGAATTACCTACTCTGGACAATCACAAGTCATAATATGACGGGTGCAAATTTGTTTGACATTTCCAAGAAACTCAACGAGTAGGGTCCATCGTAATTCGTGATTGCGAAAAAACATAATTTGATTTAGTGGGCCTTGCGCATTGCAACCCTTCACTGATCCGACTCAAAAAAGGGGGGCGGGGGGGGGAGCTAACTGCTCCTAATGCGCTCGTTCCAACAAATATATTGTGGTCAGAGCAAGAAGATAAAATAAACACTCCCTGTGTGTGTAACAGTAGAGTACATAGATTTCGGTGCGCCCCCCCCCCCATGAGAATCTTTTTTTTATATATAATTTCAACAGAGTCATAATTTTTCAGAGCGTGCGCCCTCCTATCCCTTGCGCGGAAGAGCTTGCAATTGTACGCCACTTCTATGTTTTTGAATGCGCAGTTCCTCGAGAAGTCACGGTAAGTCGAGGGGAGAAAAAAAGTCAAAAGCTAAGCCAAAAGCAAGAGTAAGGATATTTGCGCTTCTTCATATTTTAATGTTTTGAACAGAATAGGGCGCTAAAAAGAGAGGGGGGGGAGAATAAAGGGCACATGTGGTCTCGGATTCCGAGTTCGAAAGGGACCCCTAACTTTAAATGAATTTTGAACCAAAAAAAAAATAATTCTTTCTAACCAAAAGTATCTTACTGTATTATAAAAGAGATCTGCGACCTCCCAGTGGAGGTGGGGCGCCCCTATTCGGTCCTACTTTTTAATGGACGGAGGTAGGCATATTTTAAGTTTGTCTTTGGGCGGTGTAAAACAAGCCGATCCTGTATTTATGCAAGATATGTTGATTGAGCGATTGCCCCATGTGATCTAGTGGTTAGGGACGTTCACCCGGCAGTAAAGGGACCCCCCCCCCAACAGGAAGGGCGGAATTCCCCCCCCCCCCTCAGAACAGGGGCGTGCACAGAAATTTTGGGCCCCGTCACAAATTGCTTTTACAGGCCCTCCTCCATATTGTTTACTCTGCATCACTACATATGTTTCAGCCCTCATTTAAAAAATCTCGGACCCCATTCAGGCTCGGGGCCGGGCCAACAGGTGTCTCCCCCCCCCCCCCCCTCACACACACAGAATTTCTGAACACATCATTCGGTCAAATGAAAAATAACCACGTTTTATTGCACAAAACTTGCTGATAACTGCATACACGTGTTTCGACGTTGGAAGAAACGCCTTTTTCAATGCAAAAGAAGTGAGCACTAGAAATAGTTCGGTGAAATAAAAGTTTTTTTTTAAAACTTTTCTGCAAAGTTATTGAAAAAATTATTCTGTGCCAATAATATTTTACTTTTTCTCCCGAGTTGATAGATATTTCTTCGGAAAAAAAAACGTTTTTTCCCCAAAATGTCCAGTATTTTCCGATCTTTCCCACATCTACTTATAAACTCATATCAACAAACGAACATTTATAAATTCAGTGGTAAAATTATTCAACTACTGTATGATGAATGACTTTTTTATATTACTAATCGTCACCAACAAAATCTTGTTTTGTGCAAAACTTGTTAGTTAGCTTTAACTTTGCTTTTTCATATGATCGAAGACTTCCCTTTTGAATCCTCCTATGTCCACCAGAGGGCAATATCACCCACCGTTTTTGCAAACTGTCTTTAAAGCCCCAAATGCAAGGACTAGCAATTTTCTTATTTTATGTTCATATCAGTCGTAAATAATTCAAAACTTGGGAGATTTAACAAGCACTTACTAAAACGCTCCAAAATAGTTCTAAGCTCAATTGCTTTATTATTTGGACCTATTTCCAAGTAAATCAGAAATTAATTTTCAAGTCAGGCAAAACAGAAAATATTTCTTACAATAGCTAATACCCAACACATTCCAAAACAAGTTTTAGAAACAGCGTTCAAAGACTACCGAAGAAAAACAAAGCAGTTTTTCAGGGAGCAGAAGTCGTAGAAAATATTTCTGATTTTTCTTTTATTTGTTGGAAATTTAATTGAATACAAAAAAACAATAACACAAAATCAATGTCTCATTATTGGCACGCTTGCATTCATTTTATTTCATTTTTTAAAATATTTTTATATTTCAGTAGGAGGGGGGGGGGGGCATTTTGAAAAATTTCCAGATCCCTTTCGTCCAGAGTTGGGATTCTATTTTCCAACAATTTATGCGCAGCAAAATGTCTTCCCGATTGACAGGTGCAGTAAAAAAGTAGTACTATTATAGTTCCATGAGTGTAATCATTGAAGCAATAGCAACAAAAAGAAAGAAAGAAAAACAGTCTGCGGGGTGCGGAGCGGCATATGAAAGAAAACTCATCCACAAAAAGCAGGTAAACCAGTTTGAAATCGAAAATGCGGGGACAGTCTTTTTCACATGACGTCACCACCGCTTTATGAAACGGGGGCCGCGGTACATGTACCACACGAACGGCAGCGTTTCATCCTGTTGGCAAACTGCCAGTATTTCATAACTCCGAGCAATGAGTAAATAAGGCAATGGATTGGGGGGAGGAGAAAAGGAGAAACACGCGTGCCTTTGCAAAATGCTTTGGAAGCGAATCTAGTGAATTCTGGGTGAATATTTTTGCAACTATTCTGAGCCACAAGGAAGCTTAACAATAAAAATTATGGTTCTTTTTTGCCATTGAACAAAAGCATGTTTTTTTTTTCCAAAAAAGAACTTAAAAAAAGCTCATTAAAAAAAAGATTTAATTGGAAATCATTTTGAAAAGGAAAAAATAATAATACCTTGCAGGAATGGAGAAAAAATTAACAATATTATGAATTAACATTCTCAATAATATTTGAAATATTATTGGTAATGTTAACTCTTTGGTTGATTTAGCTCTAAAATCACGGAATGACAGAATTTTTCCCAAGGGAATGCATACTTATCTTTCTGTTTATATAAACAGTTGACAAAAAATCACTGCGATCAGTAAATTATTGCGCAGTCGTTTAATTTAACTTTAGTGAGAGCAAACCTCTATTCTTTTACACAAAAGTAGATACTACGAAACAATCGTTCAAGTCATGCAGTCACGAACGGGGGGGGGGGGGGGGGGGAGCGAGAGGAGGGACACTTGCTGGCCTGGACCCGAGTAGGGACGTGGGGGGGTAAACAAAATGGATAAGGCCCGTAAAAACATTTGCGAGGAGCCCCAAAATTTTACGCACGCCTCTGATTACGAAATGAAACGGGAAAAGCTGATTTTATTAATACGTTTCATGTTTAATGAAAGTATTCCGAGTTTAACAAAAATTTCTGAGTATTATTCCATAATTTGTTAATGAACATAAAAATGGCCATTGTTTGGAATAGTATTAATATGGGAAGCAGTAACTTCTTTCAGACTAATTTCGACTAAGTTTCTGTTCTTCGTGCATGTGGTACTAACAGGGTGTTTGGGCTTGGATCTAGTGTTATTATTCACAAGAAAATATCATTTTAAAATGTACGGGCAGAAAAGAAAAAAAAACGAATTAGTAATGATTGAAAAAGTTCTACAATTGTAAGTTTGCAAAAATTAGTTCAGCGAATTTGAAATTTACAAAAAAAAAAAAAAAAAAAAAAAAAATATATATATATATATATATATATATATATATATATATATATATATATATATATATATATATATTTAAATTTTTAACAGTTTTTAACAGTGTTAGCAGACCAAGTATACAGTAAAAAAACACAAAGTCCCGACCCCCACCCCTCTTGCTTCCCCCCCCCCCCACCCCCTCCGAAACATTGCAAGAGCAGTACTATGATTATACGTTTTCCGTGTCACAACTAATTAGGGGAAAGCTGAATTTTGGCAGGATGTTTGTACATAAGGTACACACTAAAAAGCCACAAAGTCCCGACCCCTACCCCTCTTGCTCCTCCCCCCCCCCCAACTTTCTCCGAAACACTTGGACCATCAAGAGCAGCACTATGATTATTCGCTTTTCTTTTCGCAGCTAAGAGTAAGCTGAATTTTTGCACGATGTTAGTACATAAAGTGTACACTAAAACCTAGACAGTCCCGACCCCAACCCCTCTTGCTGCTCCCCCGCCTCCTCCTTTCGAAACATTGCACACTGATCAGTTCATTACTATGAATATACGCGTACAGGTTGAAAATTTATGATGTTACCGGGGTGTTCCTTTTTTTATTTCACTCCTAACAATATGATAAACCAGTGGTGCCTAACCTAAGGCCCATGTGCCGTATCCGGTCTGCGAAGCTGATCCGTGATGCCCGTTGTTTTGTGAAATGTTACAACTGGAAGAGCACGATTAATGACAATATTACAATTTGTTAGCCAAATATTTAGAAATTGGTTTCTGAAAACATTGTTGGGAACCACTGTTATACACAAATTATGAAACATACACTTTTTATGTAGATATCTGAGTTTCAGCATTTTAGCAACTTAATCATATGCAGAAATCCCACAACAAAAACCAAAATGTAACTTCAACAAATTAATAGCTTTTTATCATTACGTCTTGGAAAGAAATGTTTGAACAAAACTGATAGATAGTAATATGATAATAGTCATTTTCTTGAAATGGATCGACAATGTAATGACGTTCACTTAAAGTTTTTACTACCATAATAGAATTATTTGTCACAAAAGTTTATAATTCGTTTGTGTTGGCGATAGTCTACAAAATAATGCTAATGCTTGGCTAACTATTTAAGCTTTAAATGAATCAGAAATAGTATATTTGAACTGATTATTTTCTCGCAGCGGATATTATTAACGTTTAATATTAATTTGGTTTTTATTTTTAAGTCTTATATAAGGGGCCATCTATTAATATTTCGTTGGTTTGGTCCGAAATATTGTTACAGAACATTCCACTACACTGTCCACACATAGAGTTGCAATCGAACCTAGCTTTACGAAAGATACAGTTTGAAACACATAATCTTTTCAATTGCAAGATACTAACTGGAGAAGTTAACTTGAAGCAGAGGTAATCTTCATGAACTTATGAAACAGTCTGTTGCATGAAGTATAATGCAAACCCCACTCTTCTGGGGGAAGTTTGAAACCTAACAAAGTTTGAATTTGGTGTTGATCCTAAAAACTCTGGTGGAAACCTTAAAAAGATGTTGACGAGTGACGTCTGAAGTTGGTGGAAGTTTTGATAAATCAAAAGTGGATTTTAGGGACATTTTTGTGATTACTTGCTTTTCACAAACCTTTATTCAAACTTAGTTAGGTTTTAAACTTCCAGCAGAAGAATGGGTTTAGAAATATATTTCAAGCAACAGACTGATTCCTAAGATCATGACAATAACCTCTGTGCTCCAAGTGAAATTATCCTACTAATATCTTGCAACTGTAAAACATTGTGTTACAAACTGCAGCTGTCATAAAACTGGGTTCGATTGTACGTCTATGTGTGGACACTGTAGTGGAATGCATTGTAACAATATTTCAGACCAAGCCAACAAACTGTTAAATGATCCCTTATAAAAGAAAAATTGTAGTTATAATAACTTGATGCCTTTTTTTTTTTTTTTTTTCTTTTTGAATGGAACCTGTTTTTCAGAAACCAGTTGCTACATAGTCTTCGAGTTGTAACATTTCGCAAAACAACGGTTTACACTGATCAGTTTCATGGGCCGGATGTGACCCGTGGGACGTAGGTTGGGCACCACTGGTTTATAATATTGTAAGAAGTGAAATAAAAAAAAGGAATATTTCGGTATCATCATTAGTTTTCGAGCTGTAAGCGTATAATCATAATACTGCTATTGCAATGTTTCGGACGGGGCGAGGGGGGGGAAGCAATAGGGGTAGGGACTTTGTGTTTTTTAATGTATACTTAGTATACCAACATCTTGGAAAAAAATCCGCTTTCCCCTATTTAGTTGGGACACGAAAAGCGTATAATCATAATATTGCTCTTGCAATGTTTCGGAAGGGGGGGGGGGTGAGAAAGAGGGGCTCGGTACTTTGTCTTATTTTAGTGTATACTTTTTGTACTAACATATTGAAAAACATTCGCTTTACCCAAATTAGTTGCGACACGAAAAGCGCATAATCATAGTACTGCTCTTGCAATGTTTCGGAGGGGGTGGGAAGGAAAGCAAGAGGGGTGGGGATCGGGGCTTTGTACTTTTTTAAAGAATACAATACGTACTAACATCCTGACAAAATTCAGCTTTCTCTAAATTAGTTTCGACACGAAAAGCATACAATCATAGTACTGTTTTTGCTGTGTTTCGAAGGGGGTGAGGGAAGGGGAGAAAGAGTGGTGGGGGTCGGGACTTTGCACTTTTTTAAAGAATACAATACGTACTAACATCCTGCCAAACTTCAGCTTTCTCTTAATTAGTTGCGAGACGAAAAGCGTATAATCATAGTACTGCTCTTGCAATGTTTCGGAGGGGTGGAGAAGAAAGCAAGAGGGGTGGGGGTCGGGACTTCGTCTTATTTTAGTGTATACTTTTTGTACTAACATCTTGAAAAACATCCGCTTTACCCAAATTAGTTGCGACACGAAAAGCGCATAATCATAGTACTGCTCTTGCAATGTTTCGGAGGGGGTGGGAAGGAAAGCAAGAGGGGTGGGGATCGGGGCTTTGTACTTTTTTAAAAAATACAATACGTACTAACATCCTGCCAAAATTCAGCTTTCCTCTAATTAGTTGGGACCTGCCAAAATTCAGCTTTCCCCTAATTAGTTGCGAGACGAAAAGCGTATAATCATAGTACTGCTCTTGCAATGTTTCGGATGGGGTGGGGGAGAAAGCAAGAGGGGTGGGGGTCAGGACTTTGTATTTTGTAGTACAGTAAAACCTGTAAAGTTGACCACCCTTGTAAGTTGACCACCTGTCTATGTTGACCGCTTTTGTCGGGAACGGAATTAGTCCTATCTCATATAATGAAGGAAAACCTCTGTAAGTTGACCACCTCTCTATCTTGACCACCTCTCTATCTTGACCACTAATGTTCGCCAAATTTGGTTTGGAGTATTGTAAAAAAAACCTTTGTAAGTTGACCACTTGGTTTATTTTTTTTAACTTTCTTCAGCAAATTATTTTATTTTATTAGTTATTTTTTAAAATTATTATTATTATTTTTTTTTTCATTGCTTTCCAAGAATGTTTTTAATGCTTTGATGACAGAACAGCATTTTACTAACTAAACAGCAGCATAAAGCTTAATGCTGCTCTTTATTCTCCAAACTTGTTTTTCATTTGTTGTTCTATTTGAGATATAGTTTTTGTACTCTGTTCAATGAAAATAGATGTCAGTAGAAACGTTCAAAGTCTTTCCTTTCCGTTGCAATATGTTGTGACACAGGAATTGTGCTAAAAAGAGCAGGCCTGATCTATACATTTTGATTCTCCTGCAACAAAATATGTAGGGCCCCTCCCTAGTGGCCAGCAGTGTCTATTAGTAAACTGAATAAGCCTTAATGCTAGATTTTTTTTTTCTATTTTTTCTTCAATTTCTAGGGCCGTTAGCCCCTTTTAGGACGCGGGCCTCTCGCACTGCGGGTCCGCAGATCTGGGCTTGCTAATGAGTAACGTTACATGTTTCTGGTGCAAGGGATTAAGAGATAGGACATTTTGATTTTGCCTTTATGAACTGGGAGAGTCGAGCTTGTTGCTCTTTGTGCTATAAGTTTTACATAAAAAGGTTTCAAAAAGAAAGTTAGCTGAACTTGAGATTAATAAAAAGTATGAAATATTAAAATTAACTGAAAATGGAAAAAGCCAGAGAATATTAGCTGGCATATATGGAATTTCTAAAACTAAAGTGTCTAATATAGTTAAAAACAAGGAAAAACTAACAAAATTATTTGAATAGTATTTTTAATTATTGTTTCAATTTCAGTAATGTTAAACAATAAAAGTGAGTTGAACAGCAAGAGTAAGGGTGAATTCCTCAAAAAATGAATACATGGTGCAAGAAATGACAAAAAAAAAAAATTATTACCGCCCTTTATAAGTTGACCACCTGTCTAAGTTGACCGCCAAAGTACTGCACCGCGAGTGGTCAACTTACACAGGTTTCACTGTATATACTTCATGTACTAACAACCTGCTAAAATCTAGCTTTCCCTAAATTAGTTGCGACACGAAACCTTTATTGACTGGGCTATACTGAAATGTTGACGCTGTTTTGGAGGCGCCTAGTGGATAACAAATGTACTCGAAATCGAAGGCTTCTCGGTTCGAAACCCGACGCCGCCGCCGCGCCGCCAAATATCAATCGAGTATATCCGGATATTTCCCGTGGGTCCGAAAGTACTGTGGCTTGTCACTAGCAGTGAACAGGGTGCTGGGTTGTTAAAAATGCTCCCTCCCCTTTAGAGCTTTGCCACAATTGTGGAGTTGGTGCTGCCATATATCGAGGCTAAGTTTCCATTTGAGGTGTCTCGCAAAAAACAACAAAACGTCATTTTCCACAACCTTATCCTTTTTTGAAGTCAATTAAAAATAGCCTTAACATAAGTGAAAACTTTTTATGCGCCTCGTAAAGCAATCGGAAACATAGCCGGCTGGTGCACGAAAAAAAGTGGGGGGTCAAAAGAAGTGTAGGGGCTAGGGGGTGTGGCTCCCGGAGGCTGTTTCTTATTTATTTATTTATTTATTTATTTGTAAAATTGGTCTATATTACTTCTGGCTTTCAACATTAATGAGTTAATAACTTCTAAAATTGTGGAATATGGCATCAAAAATCGGGACAGATGGACATGGTAGACTTTCCCTTCCAATTTTAAAAGGTTACTAAAAATGTTCATTTTAGAGAAAAGGCCGTTCACAAATAATGTCCCGCTTTAACGGGGGATGTTCACGGAGTTCTGACAGTTTGTGACAAGCGGGAGAACGGGAGCAACAAGAAGTGTGACATCATACATATTTTTATATCAATCTGTTTATGAAAAATACCATGACACGTGAGAAGGTGAGGGAAGGGGTAAGGGCGAAGGGTGACACTGTGACAAATGGAGGAGGGTGTAAATTATGTTGCAAAAAAAGTTACATCCTCATATAAATAATAGCCGATGATAAAGTAACCCGCGTGTTTAAACAATGAAACTCGCGCCACGGCATGATAATTTAATAATATGTTTTGGTAATGTTTAACATGCAGGGAAATGCTTTATCGTGACAAGGTTGAACTCGATCCGGTGACTTAACTGTTTTTTATAAGATGTCATATCTGAAGCGTTAAATTACAGCCCCACCCCCCACCCTGCAGAAAAATCAGAAGTTTGAAAGAAAATAAAAACAAGCACTACATAATATTATTCCGGAACGTATATACCATCGCGTTCCGGCTTCCCTCTGGCTTTTAGAAAAAAAAAAGAAAAAAAAAAAAAACAGATTTTTAGTTTAAAGCTGTTACATCTACTGGTGAAGCTAGAAATAATTCGTTGCATTTTATTTCGGCATAAACGCAGCGCTGACCCATTCCTCACGACTAAATCCTACCCGTGAATTCAACAGCCAGGAACATCTTTACAAACTATAAACAGAGAGTTAAGTTTCGCCTTTTTCGAACAGAGAAATAAAACAATCCCCAAATCGATAAAAGTTGACTATTTAATTGCTGGCTTTGAATAAGAAACTAGCGGTCAGTGGCGGATTTACTGAGGGGGGGGGGATAGCGACCGCCCTCTCCATAACAGTCATTTTCTTAAACCAATAATATTGAATTGAAGAAATTACTAGCAATCGCCACTATTTTTAATCTAGTAAATTCTACAAATTTGCTTTAATTTTAGACAGTTAGTTAGTCAAGGATGGACAGCGTTACCCACTTTTTAATTTGAACCTCAGCTCGTTTCCACCCTCTTCTTTTTTTCTCGAACTTAATAATTTTTATATTTGCATATGTGTATTTTCACCTTTTTTCTTCCAGGATTACACTATATACTGGTATGATAAGACATTGCTATGAATTAGAACAGTGGTTCCTAATCCTTGGAGTGATCGCCCACAAAGGTGCGATTTTGCAGTTCAGTGGGGCAATAAATTCGTGAGGGCGATAGGGGGGATTAGTATTTAAAATGAAACATAATGTTAATAAAATGTCAATAAATGCCGACGAGTCTGGAGGGATGGCTTTTACACTTTTTCAACCGCCACGCACTTGAATAGACCATAAATCCGCTCCTGCTAGCGGTACCCGCAAGGCCTTGCCCGTGGTAGAAAATTAAAAGGCCATTTTTTTCGTCCGTATATTTATAGGTAATTTCTTTTATGCGAATATTAATATTATTTTTTAAGAACTCTACATATTTTCGGTAGATTTAAAAAAAAATCACCTATTAAAAACCCTTTAAAAAATTTCACCGGTTGATAGCCTCGTTTACGTCAAAAATGGAGTTACTTGCGAAAAAAAATGTAAGAAAAAGCAAAAACATGTTTGAATGTGTGATTTATAAATTCATTTATTTCTTTATTTTTTTATTTACTTGTTTGAGATCGTGAATTCAAATTAAGTTTTTCGCAATCACGAACTGCGATAGGACCCTACTCTACCATAATTTGAATTCAAGACGCCAAAATTCAAATGCATGCTAGGTACTGGATACTAAATAGTTTTCGAGTAAAAAGAATTGTGTGAAGTCGAGAAGGTCGTTTATAAATAATTCGATTCGGAGGCACATGGACGCCTATGTCCGCTATATGGACGCTATAATGCTCCACCCAGGGGAAAGGACAAGCTCGCGGAGGCCCGTCGACCAGAGGACATGGACGCCACCACCGAGGAAGCGGGACATGCTCGTGGAAGCCCGTGTACCAAAGAAGTTTGCATTATAACATGAGCATAGAAAAATTAAATTAAAGGACATCAACTACGGCCATGTAAAAACAATAAGCAATCGTGATTGCTCAAAAAAAAAAAAAAAAAAAGGTAAAACTTTGTTGCTTACAGAAACCTGCAGAAACTTTACAACAGTTTCGAAAGGAGGAAATATGTTTTATTTCCTTAAAACAAAAGGGAAAATATTACATCCTGTAATTTCATTGCCACCCGCTAACTCACATTATTCAAGGGAGAGAGGTTTCGATTTCGAATCCCTGCGCTCTGTTCGGAAAGGAGATCAAGTGATTTCATGGGTTTTTTTTATAAGGAACTTGTAGCATAAAAACACAACGGGTACGAGCAGGCGCGTGCACAGAAATTTTGGGCTCGTTACAAATGACTTTTACGGGACCCCCTCCATATTGTTTATCTCTACGTCCCTGTGTATATTTCAAAAATTTCCGGCCACCTTCAGGCTCGGGCCAGAGCCAACTAGGGCCCCTATAACTGGAGAGGCCGACGCATCCGCCATTTTGGAGCAAGCGTGCAACAGGGAAAGCTACCTTTATTGGCAATCCTTCGCCAAATAGGGAACGAGAGAGTCGGAGAGCGAAGGTGAACATTGGCGAAATTTTGGAAACAGTTGGCGTCGTTTCCAGGCTGCCAGTCACTTCGCGGGCTATTATTTATCCAATTCCTTTTTCTTTCTGCAACTGCTGGAAATCTGAAGAGCCGAAATCCCTTTTTGGAGCTGTTTACACAATTAGCAGTCGAACAACCACTCCTTTGACTCAATTTAACACATGCTAAAGAAATGTAAACATCGGCAGCAATGCTAACGCTACGAAGCTCTGGATCAAGTTTACTCCAAAATGGCGGATGCGTCGGCTCCTCCACTATACGGGCCTTAGGGCCAACAGGTGTACCTCCCCCCCCCCTCCGGGTACGAGCTGATTCAGCAAATCGATTTAGCAAACAGAAATATCGAGCGAAAGTTTCCTCATTCGGATTCTGCAAAAAAAAAAAAAAAAGGACAATCGTATATCGGAAACAATGAATGAATTGGAAAACCAGGAAGGGAGCAAGGCTGTCGCAATACCAAAAAAAAAAAAAAAAACTGGGAGGGAAGAATGAATTTAGCAGCCCTCCTCCCTCAAAAAACACATTCAGATATTGGGCCATGGAGGTCATGACCCCCCCCCCCCCCCCCCCCCCCTTCCCTCTTCAGGTGAACACTGCATACTGAATGACTTATTTTCCTCCGGAGAATTCTGTCTTCCAAATTACTGAGAATACAAATAATTTCAACTTGTGTGTGTGTTTTATAGGACTTTAAAGTCCCTAACGAATTTTTGATACTTTTTGTAGTCAGTATTGCATATTTAACAAAACTGCATTGGATAAGCATTTTGTACATTTTTAGATAGGCTCGCCAGACGTCCCGGTTTGACCGGGATAGTTCCAGTTTTCAGACGAAATCCCGGTTTACTTCATGTCCCGGAAAAAGACAAATTTGATTACAAATGACCAAAAAGGTCTAAAAAATAATTAACTGTATTTAGAATAATAACTTTATCATTTGTTACATTAATACCGGATTAAACTTGTGAGAATTTTTACAAGATTATAACCCTTCCCCCCACTCAGAAAAAACGTCCTTTAAAATGAAAAGTATATTTAAATATATTGTTCACTTTTTTATTCATCATTCAAAGTATTTTTCTGACTAAAAAAATTTTTTTCGTCTGAAAAGTGAAATGTTTAAATTTTATCTACTTTTGTCATTTTGTTATAACCCCCATTTTAGATTTATAATTAGTAACCATTTGTTCATACTATTGAGAATAAACTGCCCTATAAAACGTTCCAAAATTCAGCCATAGGTGTGTATTTACCCTTTTGAATACTAGCGACGCTGGGGCGGGAGCGGGGGGACATTCCGGTTGAACATTTCAGAAATCTGGCAAGCCTATTTTTAGAGTATGTCAAACAGAATACATGAAACAATGTTCTTGATTTCAAACGCTGATGACTGCATAACATCTTCTATCAAATATGTAAACAAATGAAAGCACAGATTTGTAGAATTTTTTTATCGTGATTACATAGCTTAAAACATTTTGAAAATATGTGCGAAACAAAACAGGGTTTAAGATATCAAAAATATGAATTATTATTAGCGTACATAGACTTCTGTGCCCCCACCTCAAAATTTTTAAGTGTGCCCCCACAAGGTTTTTTTTTTTAGTTTAACATAGTGGAATGTTTTTACAGCGTGCGCTCTCAAACCTCTTGCGCTATGTATGGGGCTGCTATGTACGCCCCTGAAAAAAATATATTTGTATTTTTTAGAAACATGGGCAGAATTATAAATCTTTGTGAATGAAGTATTAATTATTAATGTCTACTGCCCATGAAACCACCCTCCCCCCTGGGTGCACTCTCTAATATCTAGCTTACCCCGCTCAAAATTTTTTAAAAATGATAAAACAATACCTACGTAAAACGTGCAATGACGCAGTCACAGCATTGTTCTCTCACATGGAGGGAGGGGTGAGGGGCTTTCTTTTTTAATAAATATATTACAGCATGGTTGATAAAAAAAATTAAGTTATTTTTAGTACAAATATGGCTGTTAAAATTAGCAATAACAAGTAACAAAAATTTAAAAAAAACTCCCGACTGAGTCGCAACTGTAGAATCAAGAGGTAAAATTAGCAAGAACAAGTAACAAAAATCAAAAAAACTCCCGACTGAGTCGCAACTGTAGAATCAAGAGGGAAAATTGAAAATCCTTGTAAAAGCCTTCTACTATTAAAAACCAATTTCTAGTATTTTATTTGTTGACAAATAGAAACTGGGAACAGATAAAAATTTTAAATCAATGCGTTTAATTTCCTTGTTGGCCAACAATGAATTCAGAGATCAACTGCGTGCATAAAGTATTAGTAGTCATTAAAATCTGCTTTATAAAAACGTTATAATTCGAATTCTATGCAACATGGAAGTTCCAAACACATTCTATCAGACGCGGGAAAAAAATTCTTTTTATTTTGGTATTAAATTTTAAATTTTGTAAATATGTTTTCACTGCAAAAATCGCAAAAATCCTTTTAAAGATTTTTAATTAATATCTTCGTTAATTAACGCCATCCAAAGATGCAACATAGCTAAAGAACACTCTCGATCAACTCTCCTTTCGAACAAAAAAAAAAAAGTTTTTCAAAATCGGTCCATCCGTTTAGGCGATAGAGTGCCACAGGCAGATATACAAACACACACACATCAAACTTATAACCCCCTTCCTCTGTGTGTCGGGGGGTTAAAAATGTGATAATTTAGAGTGGCTTTAGAGTGGCTTTAGAGTTTTAAGTCATGAATTAAAAAACAGAAGTAAACCGTTGTTAGGGTGAAAACATTGCTGTAGTTGGGGGGGGGGGGCGTTTTCCAAAACATTTTGTTCATTACTGTAAAAATAATGTACTTTAATAAAAATTGGTCTCAAAAAATCTTGAAAAAAAAACTGCTTTTTAAATTAAAACCGGCACAAGTTACTTGATCCCGAGCCCTCTCCTTCTAGCATCCAATAGAAAGCATTGATTCAAATTTCGACCGAATCAACCTTGGACGGCAAGCGTGATCTTCGAACGTTTTGAGGTGTGTTGAGTCCACATTTTGAAAATGTCTGTCTGTGTGTATGTATGGTGTGTGTGTGGTGTGTGTGTGTAGTGTGTATGTGTGTATGTGTGTGTGTCACGTCTGTGTGTGACCAGTTTTTTGTGGCCGCTCTACAGCAAAAACTA
Source organism: Uloborus diversus (assembly GCF_026930045.1). Taxonomy (NCBI): domain Eukaryota; kingdom Metazoa; phylum Arthropoda; class Arachnida; order Araneae; family Uloboridae; genus Uloborus; species Uloborus diversus. The sequence goes on along the minus strand of NC_072736.1, from coordinate 26,700,170 downwards.
CCGCACGAAATCGAACGAAATTTGGTACACATATGTGACCTTATGTGAACTTGTGCCCATTGGTTTTTGGCGCGAATTCCTCCAAGGGGGGTGGAGCAATGACGTTTTTTGAGTTACGCGTGCTTGCTATTCCTCAGGAAGTAACTGCGGAATCAAACAAAATTTGGTCCATATGCTGCCATTAACAGGTGCTGATTCAATTTTGGTGTCAATAACTCAAACGGGGGTTGAGCTATAGAACGTTTTTTGTCGTCAATTGTGACTGCTGTATCTCAAGAAATAATGAACGGAATGAAAGAAAATTTATCGGCAAGTAGCCCTTAGTGGGTATAAGAACTGATTTTATTTTTGTGTCAACAGCTAAAAAGGGGGTAGCGCAATCACCCGTTCTTTTTTTCCATTTTGAGTGCCCTATCTCAAGAAGTAATGCTACGTTCTGGTTGAAATTTGGAATATATGTGAATCCATATGCAAACAGGCTTTGGTTCAATTTTGGCGCCAATCGCGCCAAGAGGGTTGATGCCACGGCGAACAAAAATATTTTTATTAAATGCACAATAAGAAAGATAAATCAAATACATTGTCATCAAACTGCGTATCACAGATTTTAATGGTATGAAATGATAGGAAATATTATCTCACAATGATTTAAAATTTTTAACTGTTGCCATCTTATGTTTGTTAACAAACAAAATATTTGTAATTAATTCAAGCAAGGCTTTTAAAATAACTTTCAATTTTCGCTCTTTGCTTTGCTTTTGCAATAATTCAGACATTGGGATAGTCGTCAAGTTTTGCATGTGTAATTTTGTTTTTGTTGGGAATATTGCTTCCTCGTCAAGCATGGGAGGGGAGGGATCAGAAAAAGAAAAATATAGAAGAAAGTTTCGTGATGGCCACAACATACTAGTTTAGCCTTGCAAAAATCCTTCAACTATAACAACTACTCGAACAAAGGCAGTGGCGTAAGAACCGGGGGAGCTTCTCCTGAAATATTTCAGACGGACTCAGCTCCTCCGATGAAAACTCTGGCATCACATTTGTTTCGGTACATTGTTGACCTAGAACCTGAACTAAAAAATTAGGTCTGTTTTTACTTGAAAATTCAAGCAATAAACAAAGAAGGAAGGTAAAGGAGCACACTTGATTGCGCCTTAACCCGTTTTCTCATCGTTTACATACCTCTAGCTTTATAGAAGAAAAAAAGCGGGTCTAAAAGATTTGCTACCAGTAAGTCTATCCTCTTGTTTTAAAAAATGCACCATGAAGGAATATTCCAAAAATGAAATTTATACTACGCACTCATTATACTGCTTAATAAAAATTGATCTGTTATTCTAATCATTTGTCATATCTTGTTTGTATTTCCTATTTTCGATTGCTTAACTGCTTAATCGATTGCATAACTGCTTAATCGTGTTCGATTTTCTTGAACGTAAATACGTAATTGGAATCAAAAGTTGATTTCAGTTATGATTTTTGAAGTCATGCTCTGAATTATTACTATTATTTCGCCTTTTTAAGGGGGGGGATCACAAAGGAAGCGGACCTGTTCGATTTCCGTTAGGGGATATGACGTTCCATCTATATCCCAGGTGGCACACGTAACTATCAAACGTTTCATTGACGTTTTAAAATAGTTATTTCCAGTGGCAGATACAGACCACCATTTAAGGGGGGGGCATCCTGAAGAATGACTTCCCCCTTTTAAAACAGACCTACGGTTTTGCGTATAAAAATTTTGGAAACTACATCGGCGGCAATAAAAAGAACCAAATCGGCCAGGAATGAGGCACATAATAAGTCATAAACTTTACAAATAAATTTCCTAAAGAATGAAAAGACGAAATATTCTAAACTAGCTTTTACCCGCGGCTTCGCTCACGCTGATCTAGATTATTTTAATCGATTCAGGTTAATAGTCAACACAGGCAGATGTCAAATCGTTACTCCAATTTAATGTCATTTCTCAATTATGGGCATTTTTAATATGATTCAATAGTTTACTCTCTAAATATCACCAACAGTGGTCAAATTGAAACCAGATTACAAAAAAAAAAAAAAAAAGTCAAATTTGTCGCCAAGCTGGCGACAAAACTTGGCGACCAAAATACTGGCGATATATCGCCAAGTGTCCGCCAAATTACAACACCACTTGAGTTTACATCGAAAATGGATTTTTGCTACAAACAAAAATTAGTCATAAAAAATATATAAAAATACCTTTGCTTAAAAAATAAAAGGAAATAAACCAACGTTAAAAGCACAGTGCAGGAACACTTCAGACACGTGTTTTGGAGTTACAAGGAATTCTTTTTTCAATGCACAAAATGGGAGCTTGTGAATTTAAAGGCATCCGACAAAAGTCGGATTTTTCTGTCGAATGTCTTTACATTCTTTAGCTCACATGTTATGCACTGAAAAAGACGTTCCTTGTAACGGGGAGGGAGGGGGCAGAAAGACGTGTCTGCAGCGTTCCTGCACATTTGTTTTATCTACTTTTAAAAATTATTTATGTTTGGCGGACTAGAACTATAATTGATTGGTATTAATTTGTTTTAATTCTAACTTGATTAAGCATAGATTTTATTTATTTATTTTTAACGATGATTTCCCCCAAAAAGGGGCAAAAGACCCCTTTAGAAACACCCGAATGCCACCAAACGGGGAGGTGCACAACTAGACCCGACTAGGAGTCTACGTACCAAACTTCAACTTTCTAGGACATACCATTCTTGAGTTATGCGACATACATACGCACATTCGCACTACGTACATACAGACGTCACGAGAAAACTCGTTGTAATTAACTCGGGAATCGTTATGCGACATACATACGCACATTCGCACTACGTACATACAGACGTCACGAGAAAACTCGTTGTAATTAACTCGGGAATCGTCAAAATGGATATTTCGCGTGTCTACGTTCTTAGGCACTTATCCACGTGTGATCGAGTCAAAAAAAAAAAACTCAACATTCATTCGGGGGTGAGTAAAATGGAAATTAAGGTCGATTTTTGAGTGAAATTTTTTCGCGAATACAATACTTCCTTTTTTGTAAAAGAAAATAAAAATGGTTTGTCCCCAGTTTCGACGACATTTCAAATTCCCTCCCCCATTTAATATATTAAAAAGGATGATTAAAACTAAAAAACGGGGGGGGGGAGATAAATGAAATGTCGGCGAGGCTGGAGAAACACCCAAAAAAATCACACACATTATAAATCAAGAAATTATTTAGGAGTAGTAAAAAAGTTAGTACGGCTAATTCTTAAAAATTCCAATTCGAGTGAGGCTAACAATTCTTAAATAAAGTCAAACATTTCCCTTATAATCCTGATCCCCGTGAAATGGTGTCCAGTGCTAAGCCGGCTATCTAAATTACTGCAGAGCTTCTTGCCGGAGAAAGGAACGGAGCTCAGATGACGCATGTACCTCCTGAATAAATAAGGAGAAATACGCCTAAAATTGAAAAAGCAATAGTCTCAAAATAGAATCAACAATCACAACAAATGATGATTCTAATAACGTCTCTTTAGAGTGAGAGCATCAAACCTTTGAATCCCATTAGAAGTAAATCAACTGTTTCTATATAACGTCAACGGTCCTGTTTACAATACCAAAAAGTTCAGAGTAAAAATACCATTAAAATTAGAGACGTACCGAGTAGCACTTTGGCCGAGTAGCCGAGTACCGAGTACTCGGCCTTTCACTACTCGGCCGAGTTACCAAGTACCAATTACGTTTTAAGAAGAACCACTGACACACAGGTGATGAATTTTGAACTTATTGGACTAGCAGTATAGACCTCCTTGTCCATATAATAGTTTTTAAAACTAAATTCCTGCTGAAATTTAATTACGGATTGTATAAACAACTTTGTTTGTGTCAAAAATTTTACAAAAAAAATTTTTTTTAATTAAAAATAAATAAATAAAATCTATGCTTAATCAAGTTGGAATTAAAACAAATTAATACCAATCAATTATAGTTCTAGTCCGCCAAACATAAATAATTTTTAAAAGTAGATAAAACAAATGTGCAGGAACGCTGCAGACACGTCTTTCTGCCCCCCTCCCTCCCCGTTACAAGGAACGTCTTTTTCAGTGCATAACATGTGAGATAAAGAATGTAAAGACATTCGACAGAAAAATCCGACTTTTGTCGGATGCCTTTAAATTCACAAGCTCCCATTTTGTGCATTGAAAAAAGAATTCCTTGTAACGCCAAAACACGTGTCTGAAGTGTTCCTGCACTGTGCTTTTAACGTTGGTTTGTTTCCTTTTATTTTTTAAGCAAAGGTATTTTTATATATTTTTTATGACTAATTTTTGTTTGTAGCAAAAATCCATTTTTAATATAAAAATTCCATGTTTTCTATACTTACCTTTTTTGCATAATTTTTAATAAATAAGTTTTATTAACTTTGGGGACATTAAAATAAAGATTTATTCCATTAAGGCATTACAAACTTCATTATTTTCAAAATTTAAATTTGACTTATAAATTTTAATTGCAAATGATTGTAGAATATAATGCTTGCTCTTTTTTTATAAATTTGTATATCTGTCTTGGACAATATTCAATTTTTTGCAACTACTCGATATTGGCCGAGTATCTGATCAGAATTTGACCGAGTACCGAGTACTCGGCAAATTGGCCGAGTACCGAGTACTCGGTACGTCTCTAATTAAAATCAAAGTCAAACAATACCTCAAAATCGGTAACATTTTAATTCGCACCAAGAACCCACAATAATTGAAATTTCTCAAAATAACTAAGGCATGTACAGGGGGATTACGGGTGGCTACATTTTTTTAAATCGTTTGTATTTCAAAAGTCATATAGAAAAATTTTAGACTATGTTCAAAATAGTAATAATAATATTAATAATAAGTGATAAATCTTTTTAAACAAGTGAAATTTCATATTTTGGAAATTCTTCAAATTTTTATATGCTTAAATGTCGTGCTTTCATTTCTAACTAAATACGATTTCGTTTTTTATACTTACAACTATTTAACTTTCATGGGTAAGGAAGAAGCTCGATTTTTAATCACGTCAAAGCGGTGTATTATGAGTTCTTTTAGTTAAAACAGAAAACGAATGAAAGTAGCGATTGTTACTCACAAATATTACTGACCCAGGCAACGCCGGGTATTTTTGCTAGTTTTATTCATAAAGTGTTTGAACACAGTGTGGACGGATACTATTGTGGATGGTTTGAGCCGCGGGAGGGGTCATGATCCCTACGACCCTTCCCTGGTAGTTTTCAACGTTGACAACTATTTTTAAATGTTTAAGGAACAGAGTGAGATAGCTGGGATGCATCCCTCAACCTGCATTAGTGAAACAGCGCTTTGAAGAGCCCAAATAATATTGTAATGATTAAAATATCAGCAAAAATATTTTTTCACTGATGTTTCAATACACAAATATTAAAATCGACGCTATCAACGAACTAAATGGAAGAAATATTGCTAACACTTGTTTAGTGATCACTAAAAACTACCTTTTAACGCAAAGAAAGTAGTGATATGCCGGACATTCGTAGCAGCGGATATCCGAGGGAAAATAAAGATCTCTATCCGCATTCATTCAATGTTTGGAGGACGTTAAACGGAGATCGGCCTAAAATTTTGTGAATGCATGGGTCACTGTAAAATACTATTAAAATTCATTTAAATTAGTAAATTTTATTCCTTACAAAAATTCTAAGGTACCATTTTAGCAATAAAATAATAAATTTTCATTGATTTGGGGATTGTAGTAATCATTTTAGATTTTCTAGGCTTTCTCCGAAAGAGGTGAGACTAAATTTTCTGTTTCCCGTTTGTAAACATGTTCCCGGCTGAGTAATTTCATAGATAGGGGCAAGTTGGGGAGGGGGAGGGTCAGGGCTGCATTTTTGCCGAAATAAAATACAAAAACCTTTTTCTAGTTTGTCCAGCAGATGTACCCCCCCCCCCCCCCAGATTCATGCTACTACATAAATTTGGCGCTGTCCCATTCTCCCGCTGTCCGTTACTCCCGCCTTCCCCTTTCTTATCTACCGACTCTCCCTTTCTCTTTCAGAACTTCCTTAAAGATTAAATCATCTTCTTGATGATGTTTTTTCTTTACTATTTGCCGTTTTTTTTTTTTTCTATGATTATTTTTTTGACGGGAAATTTTACAGTATTTTTGTTTCTCTAATTTAATTCTGATAGTTGAACACGCGTCACTTGACATAACTTTTATTTTCGAGGAGCACCGTGCAGAGCAATGCAGCTAGTTTAAAGCTTCACCAAGAAGAGATGACGGCTGAACTGGAAGTGGAAACAGAACGCTTCATTTTGTAATAAGTCGGATCAACGAGAATGCGCAAGCAGCCAAGTTTTTACTGCTCGCGCGATGTCACTGATCTCACTCACTTATTACAAAATGAAATAGTCCGTATACGCTTCCAGTTCATCCACCATTTCTCCGTGGTCAAGCCGTGATTAACCTTAACATACACCCCACCACTAATCCAATATCAAATACGGTGTAAATTTTTACTTGAACCCTATTTCAGCAACTGCAGCTCCTCAGCAAAATACATCCTACGATTGTGCCAAAGACATTTGATTTGTCTTTTAATGTGCAATACTAGATGCGGCTGGTGCAAAAAAAAAAAGTGAGGTATCAAAAGGGGTGAGATGGGTTTGTGGGAGGCGCCACAAAATATGATTTTTTCCCCCTTCCTTTTATTAAATAAATTAGGGTATATTTTTGGATTTTTTCAATTCAAAGTTTCATTTTTATGAGAGAAAGGTTCATTTATTTGTAATTTTAAGGTTTTATTTTCGTGAAATAAATAAATCCGGCGAGTAAGAATCATTTTTCAATCAATCATTATTTTATTTCTGAAAAGTGAGGGACAAGGCTTTTTTACTTTTGAAAGTGAGACGGTAGTTGCCCTCTCAGTCTAACAGGCCCTAAAATTTCTGCGCACGCTTCTGTCTATGCCTATTACACTCATTTTTATTATCCTATTTTTTAAAAAGGACTTTTTTGTAAGAAACATTAAAAATTTAAGTTGTTTATCATCTGCGAACGTTCAAAGAACTGAAGAAATTTCGTTCTTTTTCATAATATGCATGAACTATATCAGGAGGGGCGGGGGGGGGGGCTCGTCTATCAAGAGACGTTTTCACTTTTAAAGAAAGTTATAGCTTTCAGTTCCCTTAAATTTAACACTCGCTTGACATTTAAAAATTATTACACATTTGAAGACCTGTGTGCCCCTGGCAATGACGTAGAATAAAGGGTTACCCCCAAGTTTTGCAGACACAAAATTACCTTCCTCCCTGTTTTTCAGTTTCAATCAAGAAATTTAAGGGCAGGAAATTTTCAGGGGAAGAAATTTGATATCGGCGAAATTGGGGATGAACCGAATAAAGGTACTGTGCAACAATAACCGATTTGAATATTGACGCGCAGTTTCTCACAAAAGGCTCATCAACATTTTAGCCTGAAATTAATTTACACAATTATAATTCGCGCTCTTAAGTAATATTGTTTATTGCTTGAACTTAGCAACCAGTTTACACGAAATTTTAAAAAGTCCACTTTTACACCTTTTGCTTCACATGAAAAGGAAATATTTAATATCTTTTTCTTGCGTCCTTTAAACTCGATCCTCGCGATTCCGAACTTGGAGATACGTAATACTAATCGATTTCGTAAGATCATAAACTGCGATAGAACACATCTCTCATTCTCAAATTAGATAACAAAAAAAAAAAAAGAAGAAGCGTCCTTTCGTTAAGCAAAAAAATAAAATTGAAAGCGATTCGATAAAAACAATTGCTTGGGAAATTAATTTCCCGAGATAATACACGCGCTGTATCCGTAGAATACCGTCACTTTGAAGAGAGCTAAAAATAGTGTGTGTCGGCAAAACTTAGCATCCCATTGTCCCCGGAGGTGTGTCCCCCCCCCCCCCCGCCTCAAAGGGCGAGATGGTGAACCCTTCCTTTACGCTATGTCTCCCAAAACAACAAGATCACCTAAATGTTCTGCGAAAAATTCCAACTTGCCAGCAATATGACCATCCCCAACTCTCTCCTCCTTCTCGTAGGTGCTCCTCTCAAAACGAAAAATAAAATATTTTTAGGAAAATTTTACGCGGATGCGGCATTGCAAACAGATAAAATTTTCCCCTCTTTCAAAAACCAAACTCCTGAGATTGCAGATTACACGTAATAAACTGCTTTTTGGAATGTTCAAAAGCGAGCTTGGGCCACTGGAGACATTTTTTTGCGATTGATTCCAGAGCTCTTTCCAGATATATAGTTATTAAACACACGCAATTCAGAGCCAACTGGGGAAACGCTTACAGAAGTGGCAAAAGAGGAACGAAACCAACGAGGACACCGACATCGATGACACGCAACCAAAAGCTTTCACCCTAAAAATTTTGAGACATTCCTTGACAAACCCAAATGATCTTTTCTGATCGTTAGTTAAGGAAGATCTTGTCATGGAAGTGACTCGAGTGATTCCGGAAGCGTTATGTCCCACAAAGAATTACGGAAAAAATAATGACTGTCAAAGGAATATCATAAACAGCTTTTTTAGAAGCACCAAGTTAATTCATGTTTTCCTTATGCATTGCGTTGCATATATTCCGGAATAAGTACACATTTAAACTGATAAAATATATGTATCTATCATTAGGAATGCAGTATTTTTTTCATTTATGGAACCAACCCTTATTTTAACATCATTATTAAGTCTTAAATTGAGCGGAATTTACGTGGAACACAACCCCCCCCGCGTAAAATGAAAGTCTACTGAACATTATTACGCATTATTTTCATGTTGGTAACTCATCTTTAAGAGAACTTAATTTAAAGACTATGGTAGGAGAGACATAAGTTGCGGTCCGCATTTACATTCGAAAAATAATGGAAAGTTTTTAAAGAAATTGAATAGAAAGTCATAGCGGTCAACACTGGGAAGATTTAAAATTGGGCGACTTCGAATAAATAAATTAAGCGACAAAAGATTTGAGTGCAAATGAGATTTTTAAAATTTTGTAGGGACTTCATTGAATCGAGTCAGTATAGGATTTAAATTTCGGCGTTTAGAAATACAGTGGGATAGCCCCGGATGATCCCTAATTTTAGGGAAGGGAGCGGCGTTCAAACTCTCGAATATTGAAATGAAATAATTTTGAAGCATTTTTCAAATAAGATAAATATATACATAATAGTATCTATTAGTTTAAAATGAGAGAAAACTTCTCCCACAAACATTACAAAAAAACAGAGCTCAATTATCATGGGGCTCACCGGAGTTAACCGCCAGCACTTTTTCAATTTTATATAAAAAATTAACATTTACAGGCGAAATTCAGGCTATTTATATATGCGTACGAAAATATATTCTGAGACCTCTCTCTCCCTTTCCTGCCAATAACACTAAAGATTTTCTTGCATTTGGATTCAATTTTGAAAATTTTCTAAGGGAAGAGCTACCGAAAATCACCTCCCCCAAACACCATCATCCAAGGTCAGCTAAAATTTCGTTTTTGGAGCTTCAATTTCGATAAGTTTCCAGAGAGGAACTTGGACTTCTCCATTCTCTAAAATCCCTTAAAATTATCCAAAACTGCGCATTTGTAAGTGAATAATCTAACTTACGATTTGGTTCATGTTACCAATATAGTAATAACTCCCCTCTCCCTCCACAACTGGGAGCTAAATTTACTCTTTCCCTCTTTACTTAGTTATGCGTTTAAAATAATTAAGGGGCCGCCCCAAGTAAAGTATCACTTTTTATAGTTGTTTTAATATTTTAATCATAACAGAATCTTTGTAAAATTTCAATTTTTATTTTACATTTTGTTTTAAAGTTCTCTTTTCTTCCTTTTAGTAAATGTGTAAATCAGTGGTTGGAAAAACTATTTTTTGGTAGCGAACTACAACTACAGCTACTTTCTTACAAATGTAGTCAACTACAACTACAACTACTTTTTTAAAAAAGTAGCAACTACAAACTACTTTTGAAATGTAGTCGCTACTTCGCTACTTTTCAAAAAATAAATAAATAAACAAAAATAAAAAAAAATGAAATAAAATAAAATAAGTGGGTTTAGTGTGTCCCACAAAAAATGAGTCGATTTTTCAAGTCATACCCTCTTATATTTTTCCAGTTATGTCAAAACAATTTGAAAAAATGTTTCATATAATTTGTTGAATAACGGCAAACCGTGCCGACTTTCGTCTGAAAGTGTAAACCAGCACTTGTATGCTAGCTCCCCCCCCCCCTCCAAAAAAAAAAAAACTTTTTAAGAATTCGAAATTCCTGTTGATAAAACGTTGCCCCTAAACCCTACTCCCCACATGTACCACAAAAAATATTTATTTAAATTAAAAACCATTTGGATACCCCACACTTGGCCTAAAAATTATAATTTTCTTCAAATAATTGATTTTTTTCCTATTTATCTTTTAAAAATTTAAACATGAATTTAAATAAAAAATTAAGTTCAAAAATTATTAACGAGCTCATTTTCAGATTAACATTTTCAAATGAGTAACAAAAAAATAATACATTTAAAATGAAAAATTCAACTTAACCCTGAAAAAATCCATATCTTTGAGTACTATGTGGAAGACTTCAATATTGCAGGAGAGCAAAAATTTCTGTTTAACGCTAATTACCTACTTTACTGTTGATATTTTTCAGCTTGGTAATTTCGTAAAATTTACCAAAAATTTTAAAAAATATGTATCGAAAAAAAAAAAAAAAATTTTTTTGAAGAAAGTTATAATTTTAGGCCAAGTGTAGGATATACCTTAATGTTTTCTAATTTGAATAAATGTTTTTGTGGTGCATGCGGGGTATAGGGGGCAACGTTTTATCAACAGAAATTTCGAGTTTCTAATTTTTTTTTTTTTTTTTAATTTGGCACTGGTGCAGTTGTTCAAATTATATGAAACTTTTTTACAATTGTTTTGATGTAAGCGGGAAACTATAAAAGGGTGTGCGACCTGAAAAATCAATTTTCGCTTTTTGGCGGACACCCTAATGCAAACACACACGGTAAGAGGATTGAATGAAAAAAGGTTTAGATTGACAAATTAGCTCATTTGAACATGGAATATTACTAAGAATTATCTATTATTTATTTTTCCCCCCAAAATGTCCGTTATTCTTCTCTTATATAACACTGTAATTCTCGTATTCATTGTAAGCCGGCAAGGGCAATTCAATATCATCCTCATCTATAACATTTACAGTAGCTTGAAAATTTAAGCTTCACGAAATATATATATTATATTTTTTTTTTTTTCTTTTCAACTTTAGGTTTGTTCATATAAAATTAACGAAATTTTCAATTCGCAAAATCATCGATATCTTCATTTTCGCGAAAATAAATGTTTTTAGTGTTGGATCTCTTTGAAGTTTAAAACGTTCATCCACGGGACATTCCCGACAGTCAGAAAAAACAAAGGAGTTACTAAATTGACGGTTATCGCTAATTCATATATACTTTTCTTTTTAAGTCAAGCTCTATATTCAATACAAATTTTGGCGAACTATGAAAATTACAATTGCAAACGAACTAATGGCGTCAAACAGATAGAACGTATGGCGTCAAAATGATATGCCAGAGGTCATCTCGTATTTTTATAAGTCTTATTTCTCATTGCATCCGTTGATGTACTCGCGTAAGATTTGCACGAGTCAAATTCGTTTGAACCGAATTGTTTCTTTAAAAAAAAATCTTTATTAAAAAGTAGTTTTCTGAAATCGCTACTAACTACTATTTTTTTGTATCGAATTACTCACTACACTACTCTTTTTTAAAAGTAGTGCGCTACACTACAAACTACTGAAAAATGTAGCTACTACAGTAGCGTCGCTACTTGTAGCGCGCTACTTCCAACCACTGGTGTAAATTATGTTAATAGTAAGCATATTCTTCTGGTGCTTTTAGACAAAATTTTCAAAATTAATGCTTTTTTTTTATAAAGAAAGCCGATAACTAGCAGATTTCAGTTCTGCTAAGTTATAAGCAGAACTGAAAAATGAACCCCCTCTTTGGTTCAAGAACGAACTCTATTAATGTTTCAATATCAATTGATAATGTCATTGATTTTATTGTATTTCTATGAAATGGAGCGGGGGGGGGGGGGGCGCGCAATCCCTAAAGTTTGCCAGGGGCGCGAGACCTCTCAGATATGCCATTGAATAAGCGTTTTACTACAAGTATGCAACAATCTTTTAATATCCGCTTTCGATTTACGATGCTTTTTTTTTTCTTCTCATATATGCGATACAAAAGCCTGTTGAACAAAAGCGCAAAATAATTTTTACTAAAAAAATTATTTATTTATTGTATTGATCGACAGACTGCATAAAAAAAGCAACATCTGCGGACTAAACGCCCCCGCTTCAAATAGGATATGAAGTATTACTTTCATTTAAATTGAACAAAAAATCAGAGATTTTGCGCGCAAAACCAGGAAAAAAGTGAGTATCCAAAATCCAGAAAGTGTTCCCATATTGTACTAATTTTACTTCTTTGAAATTAAAAAAAAAAATCAACTACTTTCAGGTTGGGGTGGATGGGGGGGATTTAAAAAGAGGCATAAGTTTTTCTCTTATAAGTAAAATGAACATTACTTGCAGCAGAAAAGAAAGAAAATGAATTCAATATGTTTTTAAAACGATCAGTTATGTTCGACTTGTGTGTATGCGTAAGCGGCACGTACGGGGAGGGTGGGAGGCAACTGCCTCCTCGCTACCAAAAGCAAAGGGACCTTGCCCCCTCACTTTTCAGAGTTAAAAAATAATGATGAATTGAAAAATGATTTTTTATTGGGTGGATTGATTTATTTCACGAAAGTAAAAGCTAAAAATTCTAAATAAATGAACTTTTCTCATCTTATTTCATACTAGTGGTACCCGCACGGCTTTGCCCGTAATAGAAAAAATTAAAAGGTCTTTTGGTTCGCCTATATATTTACAAATAATGTATGGTGAATTTTCTAGCCAATTGGCTTGTACCCATGTTACGGTTCCACGTTATGATAATTTCGTATCTCGCCAATTGGCTTGTGCCCATGTTACAGTTCTACGTTATGATAATTTCGTAATTTACTCGCCCATCTTATGATATTTTTGTTCTTAAAATTGGAATAGAAAAAGAACCACATCAAATTTTCGAAAAATCGCTTCGAGGTGCACACACCCCATGCTACAAACTAACTTTGTATTTTGTAGTAAGTTACCGCCCTAAAGCCAGGGTTAAGGCAGAAATACTTAAAATACACCGCCAGCTCAGTTATTCCATCATTGAGCCTCCAGCTCATGTGATTCCTATTCCGGGCTGATGAGTGCTAAAAAGCACGAAACTGCAGTCCTCTGATGGAATAACTGAGCTGGCGGTGTATTTTAAGTAAACTAACTTTGTGCCAAATTTCATGAAAATCGGCCGAACGGTCTAGGCGCTATGCGCGTCACAGACATCCTCCGGACAGACCTTCAGCTTTATTATTAGTAAAGAAGATAAAGAAGAGTGGAACCTGCTGAAAACGGAAGGGGAAAGACTACGTGGATATCCGTCCCAGATCTTGATTCCATATTCCACATTTTTAGAAGACATTAAATCAGTTTTTTGAAAAGCCATAAAATATTATGGCCCAATTTTACAGCAAAAAAAAAAGGTCTGAGAGGCTACGCCCCCCCCCCCCCCCCCACTTTTTCGTGCACCAGCCGCTTATACGTGTATAAACAGGGCCTGATTAATATCTGGTCCTGCAGGTCCGTTGACCAGGGCACCACAATTTTAGGACACCAAAAATAGGGCAAATCTCTTACTTTCCTTTCCTGGAAATTTGAAAATGTGCAGATTAGATTTTTTTATGAGAGGGGCACCAAATTTTACCAGGGCCTGGAGAAAACCTTGGCTTGATTTCGCCCTGTGTAAGAAAAGATTTTGATTTTGCTTTGAGATCAGGATGGTTTTTGGTGCCAAGAATTGTTCTCGAACTTCTAATCACAGAAAAATCTCTTTTCTTTTAGGGAATCCAGGGCCTGATTACTGAATAGGCCAACTAGGCCGTGTCCTAGGGCCCCCCAAATGGCTGAAATTACTATAATCTATGGCTAATATTGTTACAGCCAATGTCCTAAAGTTAAATTTGAATACAAGGGGCTCCCCAAAAAATATTTGGCCTAGGGCCCCTTGATATCTTAATCGGGTCCTGAGGAATACCGTTGTTCTGTTGAAAATTCGGGAGATATTAGAATTCGTTTTTTAGGGTTTACTTAAAGAAAGAAATGTCGAGGGGATTCCCGAATGAATCGGGAGAGTAGAGTCAAAGATATCTTTGGTAGAGTGGCCTACTTCTTTTCAGTGGCCTTATGGAATATTACAAGACTATCTGACAGCAGTAAATTCGGAAAATGCGATATGTGGGCAGACTGGCCAGCGGGCCGGTGCGCCATCGAACCTATGCGCTTTCGTTTTCTTTTTGCGCCCTCGAACGTGTGCACCTTTGTTTTTTAGCACTCTCAAACCTGTGCGTCTTTTTTTGAGCAATCACGATTGCTTATTGTTCTCATTTGACTGTTTTTGGCGTTACGCTGATTTTTCCCACCGCCACCCTCCGCACCATCACCGTCGACCGGCTGGCTCCTCACGATGCTGCTCCTATAGCGAAAGCCGTCTCCAGGTTGCATCCATGTCCTACACACACGCGCATACATACACAACTCCACACACACACGCGCACATACACACACACAAACACACATACAAACTTACACACACGCATACATACAGACAGACACCCACACATACACACACATACACAACTACCCACACATTCATACATGCACACAGACACAAACACATATGCCTACACACACATACACATAACCCGTACTCACAAACACACACGCCTACATACACACACTCGTGATTGCGAAAAACATAATTTGAATTCAAGATGTCAAAATTCTTTCTTTTTTTTTTTTTTTTTTTTTTTTTGCACGTCCTCAAGCCTGTCCGACTCAGTTTTTTTTTCGCTCTCGAGTCTGTGCGGTGGGAATCAAGGTTGACGTCTTTTTGGGGGGATGGACTCAGTTCGCTCCTATATGTGTTCTTGTCATTTTTGCGCAATTATTAACGTTCTTCAAGCGTTTGTAAGCACAACCAGTGCCACAGCGGGGGGGGGGACCCTCCCCCCCCCCCCAAGCCCTTGTTTTTTTTTAATTTTAACCTTGTCAATCTTAGTACGGCTCGGCTCTTAGAAGGTAAATACTGTCTGTGCAAGGGCACGCTAATTAAATTCAAAAACTTATAGGGTACATTTTCCCGCTTTTGAGGGGTAATTAACCTTTCTGTAAATTAGACATTCCTTGCCTGATGAGAAAAGAGTTTACACTAAGTGTGGTGGAAGATATCCACGAAAATGTTTACCCCTGAAACATTAATTTAATTTTATATTATTACTATTTATTATTCCACTTCGAATGTTTGTTGTCCTTTAGGTTGAATAATCAGTGCCGCCGCCCCCCATGAATGACACACGTAATTACAGCTATCATTTTGGAAATTACGTAAGAAAAACTAATCAAAAATCTTTAGCCTAGACTATTTATGTGTAAACATGTTCTTTGACGAAGGAAAGATGCTCTGTGTTACGTTATATTCCGGTAGAGGTAATTTTACTCAGACTTTGGAAAAAAAATCGATCACCTAACTAAACTGTCTTAAGGTTTAAAGACAAAAAAAAAAAAAAATGAAACTACGTTAAAGGCAAATGTGTTGGAAACTGCAGACACGTGCTTAGGGTTACAAGAATCCTAGCTTTCAATGCTAAATAAGTGAGCATAAGAAAGAAAAGATATCCGACAAAACTTTTGCCGAATGCCTTTTAGTCCACAAGTTCACTTCTTTTGTCGGACATTTTTTCAGTCATAAGTGCACTTTTTTTAGACTTGGAAAAAGTGGTTCCTCGCAATCCCGAAACATGTGTCTGCGTTTCCTGCAAATTTGAGCCAACTGGCGTTGTTTTATTTTTTTTTACTTTTTGAACGAAGGTATTTAATTATTATCGAAAGGTATGTTTAAATTTTTTTGCATTACAAAGTTGAATGAATGTTACATTTTTTTTTTCAAAAATTAAAAAGTCAAACGTGTAGAAAATTTTAGCCTTAACGTTCCTAGCTTGAGATTCTGCTTAAAAGAAAAGAGAAAAAAATGATTGGGCCCGCTAAAACTTTTTCTATTCATGAGCCTTGAAAAGATGCTTAAACTACGCCAAAAACATTGCCCAAAAAGGAAAAATGACTGCTAAAAACAAGCCCCCCCCCCCCCCAATCAATGCCGCAGGAAGTGCCATGTCCATCCCTAGCTCTTGTTACATATCTGCGAAAACATCTTGACGTTTTTCATAAATTATGGTGAAATAAAAAATAGTATGTCATTTTTGTTTGTGATTTTTTATGCTTAACCAACCCAAAAATCCGATTAGTGAGGCGAACATTTCTAATTAAGCAGCTACTTAAAGGCGGCAAATTAATTTTTTTACATTTCTTTTCTAATGAAGCAAAATATGGGGGGAGGTGGATTTGAGCGGAAGCTTTTGTCTCAGTACAGCAAAAATTTTCAAACAGGTGTTTCAGAAAAATGGAAAATTAGATGCATAAATATTTGGAGATTTTTTTTTTTTTTTTTTTTTTGCAATTGCTCAATCAGTAGGGAAAAGGTTTCTAAACGAGTGTGCCACAAAAACGGGGGAAAAAAATGATTCCTAAATATGGTCGATTATTATTATTATTATTAACTAAAAGTTGAAAGATATCCTGCTACAATATTAATTCCTTTTGCACCAAAAGCAGAATCTGGGGCCTTGATAAAAAGCGGAAAATCACTTTTACTTCCCAACAATGTACCTAAAATCTCTGCTTCATTCTTTTAAATTTTCAATGAGAAAAAAAGATGTTTTATCTACAAAATAAAACGGCTAAAAAAAGGGGGAGGGGGGGTATTTTAGCGAAAAAAAAAGGAACTGCTAATTAAATTTCGCAACATAAATTTTCGCACAACTGCCATCCTCGGAGAACTAAACCGGAAGTGAAATACATTGATGATCGGTGGGGAGTGGGAGTATCCTGTAGCAATAGCCTATGTTATTCCAGGGGTAAAAAAAAAGGTGGAAATCGAAGCAAAATGTAAAAAAAAAGTCCTCTAAAATTTCTGAAACATACTTAAAACTCAAAACATCACATGATTGACAAGGTTTTCCAAAATATTATGGACGGCCAATTAAATTCATTTTTTGAGTAAAACCAAAGATAATCTATTAAATAGGCTAACAATGCTAGAAAGAAAATAGCAAAGTAAAAAGTTTTCCTGGATTAAAATTTCCTATTATTAAACATAACTTAAAATACAATAAAACAATTCTCATATTTGACTTATACAAGTCTGAGTAAAAATGGAGCTAAGCAAAAAAAAAAAAAAAATGCTGCATTGAACTCTTGAAAAACAGTTTTGGATTTTTGATAACTAGAATCGGATCAAGAGTATCAACCTTTTTCAAAGCTTCTAAGTTTGATTGTAGTGTAAGAATTTAGTCTCCTTAAAGCACCAGGCAAATGAAATTAATATGGCAATCATGTGCGATAAAATTGGTTTCATGTTTTGGAGTTGAAAGAGACCCTTTCTTCAATGCGAGAAATTCACCTGAACTCCACTTCCCGCATTAGAATGTAACTCCACGGACCTAATAAATGGAAACGCCGGGGGGGGGGGGGAGCTTGCTTGGGTTCCAACAAAAGAAGTAGGAGACCTCCCAGCCTAGACTCGACAACATCAACATCATTGCACCTTGCATTAGTTTTTGTAAATTACCAAGTCCTGTCTTCGAGTAAAAAAATCAAATTTTCTAGAAGACAAAGAGAGTAATAATTTCTTATCCTTTGAAGTAAACTCACGGATACACAACAAAAACAATTACATTTTCGAAAACTGCAAAATTAAAAATCTCATATAAATTTCAAAAAAAAATTTTTTTTTTTTTGCAAAATAATTAAAACTTTTAAATGAAATTATTTTTCCAAAATTAAAAGTTTTATCAAATTAATCAGCTTTCGAGGAAAAAAATGAAAAACAATATGACGAAACAATCGACCGCAATTACTAGAAATTAAAGTTATATGAGACAAAATTACAGTTAAAATTTTAAACTGGACGAAGAAATTCTCGATTCCAAACAACTAAACACTTTTAAGGAGGCTACAAAATAAAATTTTAAAATGTTTTTATAGAATAAAATGAGCAATTTTACGAACCTTATTCACCTTAAATGTACATTTTAACTCATATTACCAACTTAAGTTCGTAACAAAAACTTTTTTTTTAATTCCCCCCCCCCCCCCTCTTTTTCACAGCAGATGTTTCCCGATACTAGAAAGGACAAATAGCATTGCCATTACTGTTTTCTGAATTGTTAAAATATTGATTAAAATCAAACAAAAAAGGAGAAAAGAATCAAATTTAGAGCAATAAAAATGGACTGATCAAATACAAATAAGGAACAGGAAAGCGTAGTGGAAAATAGAAAGGTGGAAAAAAAAAACATGACGCGGCAACCAAGGCCAAGAATTGCGCAATCACATGCAGTGAAGATGAATTCTTAAAATTACAAACGCCAGTTTACAAGTAAAAGTTGAAAAAAAAAAAGGACTTACTTGAAATTATTGACACCTGTACATAATTGGGAACAATTATTAAAAATATTGTACTAAATAGAATTTAGTTTCAATATGCAGGACAGGCTCGCACTGAATTTTTACTTAAGCGACGGGGCCTACATCGTTGAAACCAAGGAAACCAAGTTCAACAATTTTAGCTTAGTAGGTCAAAGACTAAAAATACACTCAAGTCATAAAACTATTTGAAAAAACACTGAAATAAAATAAAACAAATAAATAAAAATTGTTTTCAGAGAGTAATGGATTAACCACATGTCATTAACAATTAAATGAAATCTAGAATTAGATTTCCAATTACTAATCATAATATTGCACATTTCTAAATTCTATATTTCGTACTTACTTAGGCGACTATTCTAATGCTAGTCGCCATTGTCAACTCCTTCGTCAGCATAACCGACGGAATAATATAATCGTCGGCCATGTTTGGTAATATGAGATCGTTAATAAATTAAGATTACTCATTAACCCTCATTAAGGAATTATTTAATTCCAATTTCGAAGAAAAAAAAAGATTAGTTTTCCACTTACATGCACTTAACTTCAATATTAAGGTTGATCTATTGATAACTTATTTCGATTTTAGTGAAGTTTTAATATCTTAATGGCTGACCCGAGAACAAGCAAAAATGCTCATCCTCGTCTTTCTAGTTTCAATGTAAATAAAATCTTAACCCACCCAAAAAGTAAAAGTTACCAAGTGATAGTTTGAATAGAAATTGTTGGGATTTTGTTTGATACTCGACCTTTTTGTATCTCCGTCAATCTTTGTGTCTTTGTTTGCATCCCCTATCAATCGTGGGGAAATCTCGCTCTGTAACGCCATTCCCCAGGTTCTAATATAGTGGATTAAGGTAACTAGAAGTTATGGTTAGTATAAAATTTTAAAACCATGTCACAAACATCCAATTCTTCGTACACAAATTTCACAAGCTATATACTTTACGTCTTTCTCCAGCAATGGCGGTCCATGGAATACGCTTGTGACGTCACCCTAGCCAAAATGACGATTTCTGATTGAAATTCCAGCAGTCTGATTGGTCAAAAACTGGGATAAAATATCAAGTTTTTTATTTAACGCTGCTGTCTTGTTTTTTCCTACGTAAAAATTTATTTAAAAACAATATAGATTTTTAAATATAATTTTTGTTTAAAACAAAGGCCTTTTAAAAGCTTTATTTTTTCTGTATCATTCACTTCCGTATGATCCAACATGGCGACCGGAATCAGATCTCGGGGAAATGAAGTTTTCGTATAAGTAAGTTCAATATAAATTTAAGCACGCTAATTTCATAAATTTAATCAAAAGTTAATATTTTATGTATCAAACATTCTATTTAAATGTTGAAAAAGAGACAAATAATGGTTGCATTTAAGATAATTTTTTTAAGTTTCTAAATATATTCTTCATATATTTTTTTTTCTTGTTCGTTTTTCCAAGAGATACCCATAAATTTTATGATAATTTTGAAGAAGAAAAATTAGGGCTATGTAGCTCAAATATTGAAACATACGAAGTTATCATATAAGATCATTTTTTGACTCAAATGTGAGGAAATTCTTTTTAGCTTTGTGTTAATTTAATAGATTTGCTTATTTTCATGATTGTTTTGAACTGTATGCCAAGTGCTAAAATTTTTAAGTTCGGAGAATAAGGGTATTATGAATTATCAACTTATACTTCAGTACACAACTTGAGAAATCGTGAAACACAACTTTTTAGTTAAAGCTATTTAAAACATTCTTTCTTGTCCGGTAATCAAAATGAAAGAACACTGAAAGCATCTTTAATTGATTCATTTACGACCAAAACATCTAAAACAAATTAGCGCATTTTAAAACAGAATTAATAATGCGTAATTTGTGTAATATTTATTGTTTCTTACGATATCCTACAGTTCTTTTTGCTATGTATTTTATCATCTGCAATGTGTTTTTGTATTTGCACATGATAGATTCCATGAAAAGTGAAACCAGTAGGTCAAAATTTCATATTGCAGTTATGTTGCTATATTATATATCATCGTAAAGCTTAAAATGTGTATTTTCAGAATATTGCATTGATTTTTTAATAAATATTAAATAATAAACTTTTCCCACTTGGAAGTATAATATTAGGGTCTTCATAAGAATCCGAAAAAAATACCACATTTTCAACCTCTTATTTCTAATAGCAAAATAAAAATAAACCAAATTAATTGCAGTACAGTTTAAACTATTAACATTAACAAAAATTTAGCAAAATTGTCATTTCTTCGTAAAAAATCAAAATTAAAAGAAATCCGTTTCTGTCCTTTTAGCAAATCATCAGAGTATTGTTTGCCACAGTTTAAAACAGTACAATTTCTTTAGTTTTTTTTTAAATGGCGTTACAGATATAACATTTTTTGTTTCGGAAATAACAAAAAGCAGTATGTGTCACGTCCGTAACACGCGTTTATTTTCAATTAAATGGAAAAAAAGTACAGGATGAGCAATGAAAATATAATGTATGACATGTGATGTGATATAATTAAACTTCTGATGCTATGGTTTTCAAATTTTTATAAACGTTAGTGGATATTTAATTTTATTTTTTAAAAAAATTATTTAAATACACATGTATTCCACTCAAAGTAGGATTTTTGTCCTCCAAATCATGCATTAAATTCAATTGGTGTTAATAATTCTACACTAGCAATTAATGCTTTATAACTTGTATAAAAGTATTCTAGAGAAAAGTTACTTAATTTCTCAAACTTTGCTTCATTAATGCACTTTATTTGAATAATTAAAAAATATATATGTATATGACACAAAAAGAATGTGTTCTCCAAGCAGATTTTAGTGAAAATCACTCTATCATTTAGCATGATGAAATCCAAAGCACTCATTTTGTGCGTAATTTTCATTTAATAATGTTTTTTTTTCTTCAAATTTATATTACATATACTAATCATAGTTTTCTCTTCAAACTTCTATCATTCTTACAGCATAGCCAAATTGATATTATTTCTTATTAAAAGTTAACTTGGAGATTAAACTCGGAGATAAGAATTTTTCCGGTCTCATAGTTTAAATCAAAGTTACTCTGAGTGACTTTGTTATTTACTCTCCATAAAAAATTAATATTTAAATTACTGTTGCATTGATACATTGAATATTTTATAAAGGGGAAAGGGGGTTGATTTTTCACGCATCACTTTTCAAGCGAAAACGGAAAATGCGTTTCTCATTTTTATTATTCTGCTTTTTTAACTCACAAACTGGCTGCTGAGAACATTTTGAATGTGGGGTTACTGGTTGAAGATAAAATTACATTTTTTAAATTTTTAGGTGAAAAACAAAGCTGAAATTGTTGTTCATTTCAAAATCTCATCCTGTATACTTTTGATAATTATAAAATTTCAAATCTAGTAAAATATTGAAGACTACTTTATTGATGATAATTCGAAGTGGTCCCACAGTACATATATAAATGCATTTTGCATAGTAGTGTGTTGTGAGAGTTACTAGTGTTATTTTTTTTTAAACCTTGATAACTCGATATCTCTAATTTTTTCCCCGTCCCCAGTGGTTTGAGATATCGAGGTTGCACTATACCACTGGAACCAATTTCAAAAAATGACTCCAATCTCCCAAGCTTCCTTATTAGAACCAGGGGCGGATAGAGACTACCATTATAGAAGGGTCATGCTAAAGAATGCCCTCCCCCCTCACCAAATCTATGCAGGGTGGCGACAGATCAGGGAAAAACTTTATCACTCAGGGAAATATCAGGAAATTTCAAAAAAATAACAAAAATTCAGGGAAAATTGATCAAATGAAGGGAAAAAAAATTTCCCTCAAAACGAAGCATACTTTGATTCCCTACAAATTTTCCACCAATTATTTGTTTTAAAAAAGTAAAATTAATGAGGTATGATTATACAGTGCCGCATATTTGCATTTTTTTCCCTCAAGGTCAAAGTATTCAATCTTAGGATGAACTTCCTGATATCACTTCTCTGTCTGTAAAGTTGTTTATTTTACCTTGCTTTAATTTTCCTTCCAAGCAACGTAAGATAAACAACCCTACTAGCTAAGAGGAAGCAGTCATTAATGACTTTGCTCCCTTGCCTTTACTCACTGTCTTGAAGTAATTCATACTGTTATAACGATTTCAAGAAAAAATCTCTGTTTTTTTAATTAATGCTGGAAAAATCTTAAAAGTTATCACTTGCCATTTTTAATTTTAATGCTAAAATTGAATTTTGACTGGAAATCAATATTTTTTTTGCCTTGGTATTATTTACTGTCACTTCAGATTACACAAAGTTTTTTTTTTTTTATTTTAAAACTCTTTTATTTTAAAACCATATGCATTTTGAAATTAATAATTATTTTTGAATGGCAATGTTGTTTGTTACTAAAAAGTAATCTAAGGTTTTTTTGTTTTTTTTTTCCCCGACAACTCATGAAATTATTTGAAATTGAGTTGTGTACATAAGTAAATATTTTTATTATTTTTTAATAGTTAAAATGCTGCATTCATTCATTAAAACCTAAGTTCTTGATTAGAGAATAGCTCAATATGACTGGTTGTTGAAAGATTTCAATTTGGTTTATATAAATATGGCTATTCTGCTGTGTGCAAGTAAAGGGCAGTAACTGCACCTTTTTTTTTTTTTTTGCATTTTTGTTGTCTACTGTACGTTATCTTTATTGTACATACTCGCTTATTTAGTTTCCGCTGAAAAAGAGGCGCAAAAAAAACCCCTAATTCCAACATTTTCCTATTGTTAGTATTGAATCCACCACACATTTCTTCAAATATCTTGAAAACTAATTTCTGCAGATACTGTAGTTTACCTGCACACAGCAGTATTATTTACATAAGTAAAACTACATTACTTCTATACTATACTTTAGCTATCACTTGTTATACTTGCAGCAACAATTATACTACTTGAAAATTCAGTTCAAGAGTATTTTCATTTAAATATTTTAGTTTTATCATGATTAGTATATTTCTTTAAGAGTGGTTTTAATAATTTCTTAGAATTCTTATGTTAACTGGTTCCTGGAAGTAAAGTATTTGTTTTAGATTTCTTACAATATTTCTCTGTCGATAATTTAATACACTATTTTTACCAAAAAAAAGGAGCATCTTATATATTATATTTTTTAATTGACAGCTTAAACCGTTCTAAACACTATTCTATTTAATATGCAATGCTTTTTCAGGTAGGACAAAGAAAGGAAACCATTATCATTGATAACGTAAATCAGGAAAATTTGGTGAACTTAATCAGGGAAAAGCCAGGGAACTTTTTTTTCCAGTTCCTGTCGCCACCCTGCTATGGTTATTCACAGGGCTATGGAGTCTGATTTTAGGGTAAAGAAGTCAGAGTGGGGGGTTCGAAAACATGCAGACTCTGACTCTAGGCTTCTTTTTCTTTAATTTTCACCGACTCTCCTTGCAGTTTTTAAAAAACTGACTACCGATTGGTTCGATTACATGTATAAAGGCCTATTAATAAGAAAATGACTGCTATTGGCAACTATTATTGCTGGCTTGATTGTTTATCGAAATTTCTGTAATAGACAGCTTAGCTGTCTACTAATTTGCTTGTTTTTTAACATTCTTGAATTAATAGCAACTGTTAACAAATGTGGCTTTGTTACCTAATATTTTCTAGTAATCTCTTTTAAACAAAAATAATATATATTTTTTATTTTGATCTCAGTTGTAAAATAAAAAATAGTAAAAGAAATGGTATCTCTTGGGCAAATCGGCCTGCAGCTCAGGAGGAAACTTTGGAGGGTGTTCGGTAAATTCAAATGTTGTCCCGCGAAAGTGCAAACGCAAAGGATAAGATATCTGTTTCTTCAATCTAAATATACAAATACAAATGTGATGAGCAGGAACAGGCTCTTGGCCCAGCTACGCTGGTCCTAGTCAATTTATTAGTCCTCAATGAAGATCAATGGCCCATTTAAAGCTATCCACCACCTAACTCATTACCACCTCTTCCGGTAAGCTGTTCCAAGTGCCCACAACCCTACTAAAGTAGTAGTTTTTCCTTATTTCCAGGTTAGCCCAAGATTTGAATTGCTTAAAACAATTACCCCTCGTCCTGCTTTCCGTGCAAAAATTGAATCCATTAACATCATTCATTTTGATAAATTAAACGAGCTGATGTGTGCATCACATGACTTCCTTTTACACCAATTTAATGTTATTTCTCTATTATTGCAATTTTAATGTGATTCTCTCTCTAACTCTCTAAATATCACCAACAATGGCTACATTAAAACCAGATTTTAAAAAAAATAGCCAAATTTGTCGCCAAGTTGGCGAAAAAATTTGGCAACAAAACGGCTACCAAAAGACTGGCGATATATCGCCAAGTGTCCGCCAAATTGTAACACCACTTGAGTTTGCATCGAAATTAACAATGAATTCCCCCCAAAAAGGGGCAAAAGTCCCCGTTAGAAACACCCGAATGCAACCAAAAAAGGAGGTGCACAACTAAACCTCACTAGGAGTCTACGTACCAAATTTCAACTTTCTAGGACATTACGTTCTTGAGTTATGCGACATACATACGCACATACGTACATACAGACGTCACGAGAAAACTCGTTGTAATTAACTCGGGAAACTTCAAAATGGATATTTCGAGCGTCTATACGTTCTTAGGTACATATGTACGTGTGGTCGGGTCGAAAAAAAAACTCAGCATTCATTTGGGGGTGAGCAAAATGGAAATTAAGGCCGATTTTTGAGTGAACATTTTTTTGCGAATACAATACTTCCTTTTTTGTAAAAGGAAGTAAAAAAGAGTCACCACTGAGCTGAATATATGTTTTTTTAATCTCATTCTTATAAAATGGTATACGCCCAAAATGTCGCGGCCAAAATGTCGCGGGACAAAATGTCGCGGCCAAAACGTCGCCGGCCCAAAATGTCGCCGGTCCACAATGTCGCCGGCCCGAAATGTCGCCGGTCCAAAATGTCGCCGTCCCAAAATGTCGCCGGTCCAAAATGTCGCCGGTCCACAATGTCGCCGGCCCAAAATGTCGCCAGTCCAAAATGTCGCCGGTCCAAAATGTCGCCGTCCCAAAATGTCGCCGGTCCAAAATGTCGCCGGCCTAAAAATCGCTAGTTCAATTTGTACGAAAAATTTAAATGTACGTCGATGCTTTCCAGCATAAAAGTTGCGAAAGAATATTAAATGCCTTTCAGAGTAAGTTCCTTCAAAAATTCCAAACGTTTTCTCCTGTCTTAATTCTTAAACATCAGATTAATTCCAGAAAATTAATAGTTTTCAGAAAAACATACGTTTTTCTGTATACTATTACAAACGTAAACATGTGAAAGGCTGCTGCAACGGAATTCTCTTTCTCGTTTAATCTGATTAATAATAATAATCAAGATGTAACATAAAGGATCAAGGTGTAACGCAAGGATTCAAACAAAAAATTGGTATGGAAGTAAAACTAAACTGTTCTAAACGCGAATGAAAGAATAGTGAGGGGCAATTTGAATATGGCAAGAGAATAGGCGGTTTGTATTTTTTGGCGTAATGAAGTAAAAACAAATAACTCCTTCACTCTAGCATATTATTACGGTAGCGACAGGTCAGTCATTTAGGGGATCAGGCGGAATGGCCCTCGACTTTGAATTTTTTTTTATATACAAGTGGGAGTGGTTTTTATAGCAATCCTATGAAATTTGCATTGGTTATACATACGTCCGTTATCCTCCCTCTCCCCTTTCACTGGAAAAATTCGAAATCACGGGCCAGGGTGGAAATAAAGTAGAAAAGTATCTTAATGAAATTTAATTTTCTCATAGATTTATCAACATTACCCTAAGAACTGTAAAAAAAAAAAAAAAAAAAAAACTACGTTTTCAGTGAGATATACGTTGATTAAAGTAAGATCAAAACTGCCGTGGGAACTCCCATCTCTTAGGAGTAAAATTCTGAAATTACGTCGAAATGTTCACCGTCAAATCTTTTGAAATCAATGAAACCCGTAACTGCTAAAACAGGTGTCTTTCACTCAGATTTTTGAAAAACGACTCTACGCGATGACAAATATTTTCAATTCTCAACATTCATGAAATTTATATATTCGATAGAACATCAAGGGACAATTTCAGAACAGCTATTTTATTGAAGGTTTTCAAGAGGATACTTCCATGCATGCGAAGTAGCGCTTGTCAGCTAATCACATTTTCCAATTTTAAATAGAAAGGAAAAAATTTCATAATGTAGGGTGAAATAACTGATATCAATGAGATTATTCAGATTAATTTTGACCTAGACTTATTTTTAAAATAAGTTTCAAAAAGTAATAGTTCCAGCTCAATATAACTTGGTAATTCAGAAAGAAAAGAATATTGATAATAATAATAATAAACACATAAATTTTTCTCTCTCAGAAAAAATTGCTGTTTTAATTAGTGAATTTTTACTACGCAAATTATATAAGAATGCAAACTCAGTTTTTATTTAACACTCACGCTAGTTAAAGTGCTACAAAAATGAGAGGAATACACGGCTAATTTAGATTTTATTGATATCATGCTCAACTTCTCATATATAAATTCAGTATATTTTTCATTGTTTATTTAATTACACTGACTTACGTAAACGATTACGAAACTCAACTTAGAACGAAAATAAAGCTTGTTTTCGTTTAATTTCACTTGTATACTACATTTTTGTATGAATCCTCGCATTACTTCTTGAGATATAGCAGTCACATAAAACGATAAAAATTATTCTGTGATCCATCCTTTTGGGATGACTGAAGCCAAAAATAAATGAGCAACTCACGCTTTAAGATATACCTGTAGACCAAATTTTGTCTTAACCCTTGTACAGTAGACCCTCGTTTTACGCGGGGGTTATGTTCCACGGAAATGCTGCGTAAATCAAAACCGCGTAAATTGAGTCCTAATATTAGTGTCAAAATAGGAATTAGGTTCCGTAGATTAAAAAAAATACTTCATTCTAGTGATGACTAATTGTATAATAAGTTTAATGTGTACTTATATCAATTTTTATGCACAATATGCGTAAAGAAAACAAACTAATTTCGTGTTCTGTTTATGAAGAAGAGCTGACTATGATAGTTTTTTGGTAGTCATTAAGAATTTTTCCTCCAATTCTTTGCTTAGCATTAACTCATCCATGATCACTTGCGTCATTTCCATGATAGAATCTTCTTTCACTAACAAATCAGAAAGATCATTCCTATTATCTACGGATGGTTCGAAAATTTTCAATGTGAGCGTTTTTGGTTGTGTGTCACCGGAGTCGGTATCCGCGTTGGTTTTGACCTCTTTTGTCACTCCTAAAAGCTCTTCTTCCAGTGAGTTCTGAACTGTGTGAGTTTAATCACTTTGCTTCTGATGGAAAAAGCTCTGGAACCAATCGCATAAAATGTCTCCAAGGACCCAAGTTCGATTATTAGCACGCCAAAATGCAGTTAGTTACGTGTAATCTGCAATCTTTAGGAGCTTGGGTTTTGAAAGAGAGGAAAATGTTACCTGTTTGCATTGCCGCATCTGCGTAAAACCGAAACTCATCTGCGTAAATAAAATAAAGGTGTCAAATCTTCAACCGCGTATAATCGAAACCGCGTAAAATAAACCTGCTGAAAACGAGGGTCTACTGTATTACTTTTTGAGATATAGCAATCACAGATAATAAAAAAGAAAGGAAAAAACATTCGATTGCTCCACCTCCACCTTCTGGTGTTATTGAGCCCAAAATCTGTCCCCCTGCTGCTTCCTAACATTTTATTTGATTCCGTTCATCATTTTTTTGAGCAATGACAGTCACGCATATCGATGAAAACGTTCTGTTACTCCACTTTCTTGAACGAATTGACGCAAAAAACCATGCAGCCCTAAATCATATATGGGTACTTGCGGGTATCGTTCGAATTCTTACTACAGGTTTTGACGTAGAATGTCCCCAAAAAATCGGTCACATACAAACGCACACTATTCTTGAAGAAAAGTTTAAAATAATTTAGCGAACGTCAGAACTGAACGCCGTCAGAACGTTTTACAGTTGGTAGATAGCGAGTCACAAGAAATAAGATAACGTAACGCTTGTATTCTATTTGTTTACTGAAAAACAGCCGAGAGTTGCGAATCAAAACGGAATAATCTTTTTAGAATTTATCATGAAACTCAGTTAGTCCAGTCCCATTTATAACGGAGACATTCATTAAAGGCAGTAACCATTTATTCTGCAAATTTGGTGTTAAACATCATTTTTGTACATTTAAATTTTTCTTACCAACTGAATAAACGAATTTTGGATCTACAACATTTTGGACAGGGGACATTTTGGCCCGGCGACATTTTGGCCCGACGACATTTTGGACAGGCAACGTTTTAGCCCGGCGACATTTTGGATCGGCAATATTTTGGCCCGGCGGCATTTTGGACCGGCGACATTTTGGGCCGGCGACATTTTGGACCGACGACATTTTGGACCGGCGACATTTTGGACAAGCGACATTTTGTCCCGGCGACATTTTGGATCGGCAATATTTTGGCCCAGCGACATTTTGGACCGGCGACATTTTGGACCGGCGACATTTTGGACCGGCGACATTTCGGTCCGGCGACATTTTGGGCCGGCGACATTTTGGGCCGGCGACATTTTGGACCGGCGACATTTTGGCCGCGACATTTTGACCCCAAACCTATAAAATAACAAATCAGGAATGGCTAGGTATATTTGGCAGGAGAACAATTAATTTATAAGAAGCACAAAAAAAAAAAAGAATCGTCGCCAAGTTGGCGAAAAAACTTGGCGACCAAAAGCTTGGCGATACGTCACCAAGTGTTTACCAAATTATAACACCACTTAAGTTTGCATTGATATTAACAATGATTTCCCCCCCAAAAGGTGCAAAAGACCCCCTTAGGAACATCCGAAAGCAACCAAAAGGGGAGGTGCACAACTAGACCCCACTACGAGTCTATGTACCAAATTTCAACTTTCTAGGACATACCATTTTTGAGTTATGCGAGATACATACACACATACGCACATACATACAGACGTCACGAGAAAAGTCGTTGTAATTACCTCGGTGATGGTCAAAATGGATATTTCGCGTGTCTATACATTCTTAGGCACTTTTCCGCATGTGATCGAATCGAAAAAAAAACTCAACATTCATTTGGGGGTGAGCAAAATGGAAATTAAGGGCGATTTTTTAGTGAAAATTTTTTCGCGAATACAATACTTCCTTTTTTGTAAAAGGAAGTAAAAAACTGAATCATGTCTCCATCTTACCCTCCTTTGCTCCAGGCTATACACACTAAGCCTATTAAGTCTAGCATCATAATCTAAATCTGAAAGTCCCTTTACTAGTCTAGTTAACCTTCTTTGAACCATTTCCAATACAGAAATACCTTTCCTCAGATATGGCGACCAAAACTGCACAGCATACTCAAATGGGAAATTATGATGATTATTGGTCCCCACTGGAATTGAGCCCAAAAAACATCTCCCCAGGGAGAAATCGAACCCCGGTCTCCCACATGACAGGCAGGCATACTGACCACTATACTACCGAGGATTAACATTGTGCCGAAACCTGGGGAAAACACAAGTTTAAAGACTATATCTATAAGCTTGATTCTCACTAAAAAGTATGATATAAAATTAGTATATGATTTCTTAGTTACAGCACTCAATAATTGCAGTTAATATTAAAATCTTCATATTAAGGTTAATTCTGAAGCGTCCAATGCCGCTAAACTGTTAGAATTAAAAATTGAACAAAGGAGAAATATAAGAAAAACGAAGAGGCTATTTGTACAAAGCTGTACAAATAGCCTCTTTGTTAGCGCATTTTGTGTAAAATTTGCTCCAGGCGTACATGTGCTCGAACCTCACCACCGCAATATGAGAATAGTGCCATATTTTTGTTGAAATTTTATAGAAGAAATTTTATTCCAGATTTATTGGGGAATTTTTTTTTAGAATTAAAGTATATTTTTTTTTATAAACTCGGAAATTAACTTGGCGTGTCACCCACCAGATGTGTGTCAGCCGGGGTGGACCGCCCCCACTCAAAAAAAGTTAGCAAAAAAAAACCTTTTTTTTATTCTCAAGTTACAATTTTTAAAAATTAATAGCACACGATTTGATCAGCATCTATTTGTTAAACATTAAAGAAAAACAAATTAAACCTTTTCATTAAAAAAATGAGGTTTTTAAATGATCTCACTTTTAAATAAAATTGTAATTATTGGAAAATTTAATTTCTAACGTTGTATGCATCTTAGGTTTACAATAAAATGCAATGCTTATATTTCATAAAAAAGAATTAATACTTCTATTTCTGTATGAGGGTAGGGGATGAATCGGAAAAGTAAAATAAAATAAATAAATAAAATGGTCGGAGTTGGATGTTTCAAAATCCAGGACCCGGTGTCGGCCCTATTCCTTCCGGCTCCAAGCCCTGGTTTTGGTACGAAAAATTTCTGATACAGCTTGGATGTCAATGAATAGCACCAAATCGACCAGCTATAGGGGGCCTGATACAGTATAGACATTACAAATTAATTTCATAAGCCATTAAAAGAGAAGTAGTATTTTAAATATTTACTTTCAAAACTAACTAAATGAATTGAAAACAGAAATCCTTTACATTTTATTCATAAAGTGTTATAACACAGTGTGGAGGCAGGCCCGGATCTGTAGTAGGATCTAACAGTAAGGAGTGGGGAACACGCCCTTAAGCGACCCGACGGCCCAAAAATTTTTTTTAAAAATAAGCAACTTATTAATGGTGTAAATATCTGTATCTCGGAGGGATACAACACTGTGTCCATTTTATCCCAAAATGAAATTACAGAGTTAAAATCAGCTTTTCTCATATTTCCTAGAGGCATAGAGCACTATGTCCAAAACCAGTTATTACTTAATGGATATAGTGTATTCTAAAAGAACACCAAGTCCACTTTCACTTAGAGGGATAGAACAAACTCCCCTGTAAAGTTATGAAAATGTACATAGTGTTGTTTCCCTCTCAGGTACAGATATACACTGCTGGCCTCTGGGGAGGGGATATTTGCACTAATCATGAGTAGGAAGCTAAAACATCTTTATGAAGTGTAGAGTCTGTCGCAGCCAAATACTATGAAATGCCCCATAAGGGTCTACTCAAACGTGCTTTTTTTTATCAATGCAAAGTTTCCATCTGTTTTTCAAAAGCTACAGACCATTTAGCTCCAGGATATAATAGTTCAATATTGAAAAAAAAAGAAGTTTTCAATTCAAATGAATTCACTCTGAATTCCGAGTAAAAATGCTTGGTAGAAGTTTCCAGGAAATAAACTCAGATTCCTAAAACAGGCCACATGTATCAGCTTCACGGCTGTAAGTTGGGAAGCACTGTTTTAAATAATACACTTGAAAATGCATTATTAATGCTCTTTCTTTATTGCTAGATCTAGAGTGTTTCATTTTGAACGAAAATGCTGAGAACTTCTTTCTCAAAAATATAAATAATTTTTAAGAAAAAAAAAGCTATCCAATTTGAAAAGTTCTTTTAGATTGTTTTTCTATGCACCTGTTCCTGACCTGGTTTCTGTATGTTAGGTTCAGATTTAGCTTTATGTTTTAGAGGGGTGTCAGAGGTGTATCCAAAGGAATTTCCAACATTGAAGAATCTTCCTTTTTTTAAGCATAAAAAAGTCTAAAAGTAACCATACCCCTAAAGTTTAACCTTATCTCTCTTTAAAAAGATTTCCTGGCAAGATCAGAAGCATACCATTCAGGCAATAATAGGAAGGCTTGAACAAGTTTTTCAAAATACAAGTCCTTGAAATACAGCAATCGACTATTTTAGGTACATTAAAGGAGGGAGGCCGTGATCCCCCCCCCCCCGGCCCTTCCCCTGGTCCTACAGGGGCAGATCCAGAAATGTTTGTAGGAGGGGTCAAGTGTCATTGGCAAACGTTATACCTCCCATGCAAAAAATATTAGGTAATCAGGGATGCCTCCCCTCCAAGGGCGATGTATGGGAGCACAACCCTTTCAAATCCCTCACCCTAAATTTTTAATAGCGTTACCTGCGCCATAGATCATATTCCCGCAAATTTTCATCAAAAACTCAACTACCCATTTCTTTAGGCAGACAAACTGGTCACATTATCGTAAGCTTTGAATTATTTGAGATTACAGCTAGAAACTATTTGGAAAAAGGTTAATATTGATTTCATAAACTTTTTTCAGGATTCAAAAATTGAAATTTTATAATAGTCGTAAAAAACTTAGTCACAAGGGGGTCGGTCAGGTGATCCTTTGACTCTCCCCTGAATCTGCTCTAGAGGTCCTGGGTAAGTTTTGCCACTCATTTTATTATAATTTTGCCACTCATGGTTATTCATTGAAGGAAGGGAGGAATCTCAGCACTGATTGTACCTTAGAAATTTGTAGGGTGATGTTTTAAAGGGCCTTAGTCCTGGGGAGAGGGGCTGGCTTGGATCTATAAATTTTGGGGCCCCTGTGTGACAAAATCGGTAGGGTCCCTCCCCAGAGACAAACAATGTATATTGCAATGTTAATGTCTTAGTGCTAGTTTTTTTTTTTTTTTTTTTTTCAGTATTTTTCAATTTCTTGGATCATTGTGTCCCTAGGGGGCGGGGTCTCACCGCACTTTGGGTATGCAGATGCGGGCGTGGGGGCTCTTGTTTTTGAATAGGTGAGTTTGAGTTTGCCTGTAGTACTTGGAGCTTATCAGGTGACTTAAATGAGTGTTTTTTAGTACTTAAATCCCTGGTTTACATGTAATATTTTTTCATTCAACATAGCAAAATAAAAACTTTTTTTTTTTTTTAGAAGAAAAGAATCCAAATTGATTGAGTAAGTATTATTTTATTAATTGTAGTTTTACTTGCATATTTCTAGAGGTGCACTAAATTCAGGGATGTGCCAGCTGCGCCAATTAAGCCAAACTGCTCCAAAAGACCGCTAAATGGACTTTTCTGCCCCAAAATCGGACAAACTTGCGCCAAAAGTGAGATTTCGCATGAAATGTTGCAGTTTCTTCAACATATTTGGCAGTTTTTGCTATTTATCATCAAGTTTGTGCATTTGGAACTTGTTTTTACGATTTTTCGACTTGGTTCCAATTTTTTGCGCAATTCAAAATCCGATTGCATCCGCTTTTGAAAAACTCTATCGTTTTTATTTATTATGTGATTCTGTTCCTTTGATTTGAAAAATTTGATATTGAACTTTATCATTTCTTAAACCCCTAAATGACAGACTTGATGGCACATCCGTATCTCAAGCGCATCCCTGCCAAAACAACTCGAATTCAACTCCAAAAGTCAAGGGTTTCACCTCCCCCCCCCCCTTCCATCTCTCAGGGCAATGGCGCACCTCCTCAAATCTTATGGAGCATCCGTCTAGAAAAAGAGCTCGCCCTCACCCTCCCGAAATGAGATTTTAAAAAACTTCTCAAAAAACCGCTCCCAAAAATTTCAGTTTCACAGGCTGCGCCATGGACCCCC
This sequence comes from Uloborus diversus, assembly GCF_026930045.1. Classification (NCBI taxonomy): domain Eukaryota; kingdom Metazoa; phylum Arthropoda; class Arachnida; order Araneae; family Uloboridae; genus Uloborus; species Uloborus diversus. Next base: position 26,665,867 of record NC_072736.1, on the reverse strand, counting down.
CTCCCTCCTCCCGAAAATGAGGTTTAAAAAAACCCTCTCAAAAAAACAGTCTCAAAAATTTTAATGGCTTAGGCTGCACCATGCCCCCTCCCCCCTTCTAGTGGGCACTCCGGTAGAAGTTAACTCAATTCGGGAAAAGCTCGAAAAATGAACTACTTGAGTACTCGATTCAAACATCTCGAGATCTCGATTTGAAACATTTCGAGAACTCGATTCAAAGTAATCGAAAAGTCAATCGCTCGAGTTCTCGTTCGAAAGATCTCGATTAACAATCGCTCTAGTTTTCGATTTCAAGAGATCTCGATTGCAATCGCTCAAGTTCTGGATTTCAAAAGATTTCAATTGCAATCGCTCGAGTTCTCGATTTCAAAAGATCTTGATTATCAATTGCTCGAGTACTCGACCTAAAAAAAGATCTTGATTATCAGAAGTACTCGATTCCCGAAATCTCGACTATGCCCATCACTATAGCAACCGGTCTGTTAATCACATGACAGCTAATGACGTCAGCATATGCTAAAGCATTGGAGCTGACGTCATTATTTGTCATGTGATCAACCGACCGGTAAGCTACCGGTCATTCAACGAACGCAACCAAAGAAAGCATTCAGATCAGTGGTTGGAAAAACTGCATTTTTTTTGTAGCAAACTACAACTACTTTATTACAAATGTAGTTAACTATAACTACTTTTTTCAAAATGTAGCAACTGCAAACTACTTTTGAAAATTGGTCGCTACTTTTTAAAAAAATAAATAAATGAAAAGCATTGGATTTAAAATGTGGAAGAATTCAACCTTTAAATTTTTAATTCGTTCCTGACAGTGAATTTTTAATTCAAGAAGTACATCTTGTCTACTTGAAAATGTAAATAGATGTGGGCGTGATTTGATTTAATTTTTACATAGGCATACATGTACATAAAATTGATTTAGGTGAAGAAAAACATATTTTAAACAAAAGAGAAAATTTTTAATTTCCATTATAGGAGTTGATTTTATAGGAATAGGAACTTATATTCTGTAGGAGAGTTAAGTAATTGATTTTGAGCTTCGAGTTACGGGTCTGGACATGGACACCATCTCCTTTCTTACGCTACTGAAAAAAATGAATAAAAACATCATTCAATTTTACCGAATAACCTCAAAAACGTACAATATTTAATAATTGACTTTTTTTATGTTAAAATGTCCAAACTCAATCAGTAAAAAAGAAAATAAATTAAGAAATATGCAAAATATTCCAAATGGTCTTAGTATTAAAAATAAAACATTAATAAATATCCGAAATATGAAACAGAACTAAGAATGTTTACTTTACTTCTATGTGTAATTTTAAACTGCAATGGATTCGCACTGCAACTGAATTCGAAAAACCCGAAACGGCTATATGTTCTTCTCGAAAAATGAATTTTAGAGCTAGCGCGAATTCCTCACCTGCAACACGAAAATTTTCGGAACTGAATCGTTGGGCTTAAGTATTGCCTTTTTTATTGGGTAATTAAATTTTTTTAACGCCGTGAATGGACTTTTTCTTTAGCATCACTGAAAGCGGAAGTTATCACACTGTACTAGTTGAAACATCGCTTTGTTAACGTACAAATCACCACTCCGTATATTTTTCATTCTAAATATAGTGTTGATGAAACATAATTTCACACAAGTGGGCTGTTTAACTAAAGTTTGAAAATGAAAGGAAAAATAGCAAGTTTCTGACAACTAAAGGAATTTAAAGATTTTTAAAATGCTTGAACAGCTAAAAATGCGCCGAGTATAATTACTGCATCTATTGTATAGTACTATTGTTGTGCTTGTGCTGCACTTTATTATTGCTACGTGCTATACGTACAGTAGTTTCATTTTACGCCATTCGCTCCCATTGATAATGTGCATCCTAACAGTATTTTTATTGAATAACACAGCTTTTTCATTTATGCGAGGAACGCATCTCTCGCGTAAGTTAATATTTGACTGTATATGCTGATGACATTGATACCGAAAGCTTTTTGCTGGAGGGGCAAAGTTTCCATGAAACGGAAAAATTTCCGTAATCATAAATTTCAATAACACTGTAATATTTATTGTTAACCGGTCAGGGCCTCCTAAAACATTTTAAAATGTTCATCCACGGGACATTTTCTGCTACCAGAAAGCACAAACGCTGCACTAAATTGGCAATTATAGCTTATTCTTTTCTTTTTATGCATGCTCTATTCAAAGCGAATATTGAAGCGGAAATTTGAACATCTCGATGCCAAACAAATTAATGGCGTCAAACAAAGAATGTACGGTATCATATGTCTGAGGTCAGTTCGTATTTTTCAAGGTCTTACGCGAATCTGATTGGTGTGACCTTTACTCGCTTGAGACTTTCACCTGTCAGATTCATTTGAAACCTCGTTTCTTTTTTTTTTTTTCTGAAACTTCATTTAAAAGTAGTTTTTCGAAATCGCTACAAACTCCTTTTTTTTTGTATCGAGCAGAACTACTCGCTACTCTTTTTTTTAAAGTAGTGCGCTACACTACTAACTAGTAAAAAATGTCGCTACTTGTAGCGCCAGCAGGCTACTTCCAACCACTGATTCAGATGTTGAGTTATCAGGTGCTTTATCACTTGTTCTGTTACGAAAGAGACTAAAACAGCAGGAAACCCTTGAATAAATTGTTATGATATTTTAAGCAACTTGGGTTTGAAGGTTATGAATTCTCACATAACAATGTTTCTATGATTATCACCAGTTATCAAATCATAGGCCCAGGAATAAATAAATTATCAAGTTGTGTAGAATTGCAGACAAACATAAACCAAATTAGCTTTCATTCTCCTATTAATTTGCATTTACCTCTGGGGGGGGGATCTATATTTAATGTACATCGATTTAAAATATTATTCGGTATTCCGCTGAATATATTTGGTTAGAATTATAACCGAAGATTCGGTATGTGGTGCATCTTTGCATATTTTCTTGATTTTAATGCATTGTGAGTTTACAAGTGGAAACTAGTATGTCACGACCATCTAGAAAAAGAATTTCTATATCTTTTGTATGAATCTTTGGCTCTTACTTATAATCACTACTACTAAGTTTTGCTATTGGCAAAAGCAGAATCAACCAAAAATTGAAAGCCATTTTAAACACTGTGTTCTTCAATTAACTACAACCTTTTTGTTTTTTTTTTTGTTTTTGTTTTTTTTTTTTTTTTTTGTTAACAAATAGAAGATGGCTAGGCAACAGTTAAAAACTGGAAATCATTAAGATTTCTTTGATTTTCTGCAATAATTAAATCTCATAAAAATTAACTGGAAAAAGTTTTTAACCAGTGTTCTATACAACTTAGAAGTTCTGACTAAGTTCATCATCCTCAAAAAGAATCGCTCTTTTGCAATTGGCACCTTTACTTTCAATGTGTAGGTATACATTTTTGCCATGAAAATCGTGAAAGAAAGCTAATTCAATTTTTTAGTAATATCTCTGGAAATTAAGGTGCTACAAAGTTAAAATTGTGAACTTTCAACTGATAAATCATTCAGCAGCGTTCATAGGTGTTTTTTCTGAATATGTGTGTACATTTGTGATTTTCCTTATAAATGAATCGTTTTGCTCCCGGGATAAAAATCCATTTTATCATGACAAAGATGTTAGTATGTAATTTAAAGGTGCTTATACTCAAAGATTGAAATAGCGTTTGAGGCTATTTTTTAAATCTAAACATTATTTTTATATGAGTACTTAAAATGATTATTAAAGCTCAAAAACAATTTTAGGCAAGTAGTTCCAGTTATTTTTATTGATTTTTTTTACAAAATACCGAATTGCTCCGCAAAATCTTAAATTGCTCCTCAAATCGTTCCTCTAATGTTGGTAACCCTGTATGTATGGAATTGCATCTTCAGAAGGGATAAAAATAGCATTTTTTTTCAGTAAAATTAATTAGAATAATCAGCATTATTTTGAAGTGGGAAGATAATGTGCGGTATGTTTACATTTATTTATTTATTTGTTTTACTTTTTTGTCTTCTATTGTTTGTACTTAAGTTGTGTTGTACAAACTTGCTTATTTGCTTTTCGCTGAAAATTAAGCGTAGAAAAAGCGTCCAATTCCAACATTTCCCTAACATTAGGATTGTACTCCAAAATGCTTTTCTTCAAATATCTTAAAAGCTCATTCCTGCATCTGTGCTTTACCTTCCCACACCAAAAATATTGCAGTTTGTTTCCCTTCCCTAACCCCTATAGGCTTGCCAGATTTCTGAAATGCTCAACCGGGACAACAAAATGCCCTCCCAGCTTCGTAGGAATTCAAGAGTTATACTCTTTGCTGGTTTTTATAGTGGTTTAATGAGTAGTTTCAAAAGCTAATCGATCAAGTGGCAATAATAAATTACACAAACATATATATTTAAACATTTCATTTGGAACATGTAGATATTTGTAGGTTGTTACCTAAGAAAGAATTAACAGTTGAAGTGAATAAAATATTGACCATGATACTCACATGCACTTTTTATTGGCTAGGACTTGTTTAGAAAAACTTTTTTAGTTTTAACCGCGTAAAAAATATTCACAAGCTAATCTGATGTCAATTATACGCATCAAGGTTACAAATGCAAAAGTAATTATGCTCAAGATCCCGCCGCAGTTAACTAGTTTTCGAATTTTTGGTCACCCATAATCAAATTTATCATTTTCCCGGACGTGAAGTAAACCCAGCCGAGAAAATGGGATTTTGTATGAAAACCGGAACATCTGGCAAGCCTACCCTTACCCCAACAAGTGGTTTCTCTAAACAGTAAAATTATAATTTTACTTTAAATATGTGCCTTACTGTTAGTAGTATGCATATTTGATGTTGTTATAAATTTTGTAATTCGCTTTGAATATATTGAGTGTTTTGAATATAATTTATGTAATTCTTTGTAATTCTCAGTTGGAAATAAACCTGTTTGTTGTTATGATTTGTTTTCTCTTTTTTTCTGGTGTGAAGAATATGATCAATTTCCCTAATTAATTAGCCTTAATCTTTTACTTTATGTATTGCTTTGATACTTTGATGTAAGTGTAAAAGGTGTAACAAAATTCCTCCTATCAATTAATTATTCAAGACTAGATCTTAGCTTACATTCTCTGTCATCTTGCATTTTGCTTTCAGTTTTGAATTGTTGTTGGAAACAATGAAAAATAATAGTAATTGTAAATTTAAAATACTTCCCCTTTTTAATTGTTGCCATAAACAATGAAAAATTGAATAAAGGAATCATTGTCAACAATACAACATTGTCATAACAAATCAGTTTCATTATTTGCAGACGGTTGTAAAAGCTTTCTTTTTTCATTATACTAGAACAAAATTGCTTTTAAATTTGAACATACAAACGAGCAATACTGAAAAAAGATTGATGAAAGACAAAAGAAAAAAGCTATTCTCTTATTCTCTCTTCATGCGCAATACAGTTAGATTAAGATAAAAGAACATATATCTTTTTCGATTGTTCTTTTTTTTTAAATTAATTTTATAACCAAACAAATTTTTAAAAAATTATCTTTTAATTCTTAAGACGATTTCTATAAGCTTCGTTTGCGCTAAAAATTATGAAATAAAATAAGTATATGGTTTCTTGATTAAAACACTAAAAAGTTGCAGTTGATCTAACTACCTCTTCATATTTGGAGTAATTCTAAAGCAACCAATACAATTTAAATTAAAAATTGAGAGAAGAAATAGAGGTGGTATAGTAAGAGCGATTCGTAAAAAGCTGTGTACCGCCTATTTCTTCTCTCATTTTTAGATTTAAAATTTATTAGTTGCTTTAGAATTACTCTAAATATAAAGGTTTTAAGATCAACTGCAACTTTTTAGTGTTTTAATCAGGAAACCATATACATATTTTATTTCATATTTTTTAGCATATATGAAGCTTATAGAAATAGTTTTTTATTTTTTATACATATATATTCTTTCGCATTAATGTTCCTCATGGCAGAACATGTTCTACATGGCATATTGTTTTGGCTGGGGAGGAAAAAAAAAAGCAGGGGAAAATAAATTAGCAAAACCATTGTTCAGAACAGTACCAAAGGATCACTGCTTCAATCGCCTCCCCCAACTGTCTCTCCAATCAGGCATGTAATTGGGGGGTGTGGCAAATAATCAAATAGCGGAACGTGAATCCTTATATAAATAATAGCCGATGATCGAGTAACCCGCGTGTTTCAACAATGAAACTCGCACCACGACATGATAATTTGATAATATGTTTTGATAATGTTTAACATGCAGGGAAAGGCTTCATTGTGACCGGGCTGAACTCGATCCGGTAACTTCGGTCCGGTAAAAAATGTTCAACAATGAACACTACCTACAGTTAGGGTTACAATTTCAACTATCAAAATAATCACCAAACAGGCAATGGATTCGTTCAAATGTAGAAGAGTAGAATCAATTTTCACCCGTCATATAGCCCAGTCAATGAAGGTAAAAAAAAAGCTTTGTCGCAACTAGTAATTGCAATACCGTACCGGTATTTCGAGCAATTTTTGGAATTTCGAAATACTGGTATTTATTGAGGTAAAATACCGGCATTTTCGGTACTAGCTGAAAATAATAAGTTTCAATGAAAGAATTTCTAATATAATTTTTTAATATCTATATTTTAAATATCCATTACTTTTACCGAGCTACAGAACCAAAATCAATCTATTGATGTAAACATTTGGCTTCAAAAGCACGAACTAGTAGAATATCATTAAACAAAATGTAGCGGAAAGATTGCAAAATGATACTTTCATTACTAGATGGTGAGATGAATCGCATTTTCGTGTTCACTCGCATTCCCTTTTGTGAAAAAAGTTAATTTCGAACGTATTTGTTCTGTGAGTAATTTATTCCAACCATCAATTGCCGTAATACCTTATGATATTTCCTTTAAATATTTGTTTCAACTGTACTGAATTTTGGCAAAAAAAAAAAAAAAAAAAAAAAACTTTTTTCTTGTTAGTAAAACAAATGGTAATTTTTGTCACTGGTATTGGCTTGTTATCATGTCTCGCTTTATATTTGGCAATATAATATTTCGAAATTGTATAGTGCCTGGAAAACTTACACAGATGATACGCATAATCATTTAACACATATTTTCAGATATTTACATAATTATAAATTGTAAAAAATTTTTGAAAAGAACGCGAAAACGAATAAGAACTAATTTATAAGATCAAATTTCATCAAGTTTATCGTAAATTTCAAAACAAAAAGCTAATAATAAAAAGTAAATGCAAACCTCTGCTGCTCAAGAGAAAATGATTTTAATATTGGAAAAGCATCGTCACTCAGAAAAAAAAATTACACACACAAAACGATTTTTTCAAGAATAACGCGCAAGAGACCGTCTTATTTGAATATGAAGGACTTTTAGGCAGTTATACAAGGTGTATCGCGCATTGTTAACAGTACCACCGACCTTCGTGAATTTGGACGGAGTATTTTCAACTGTTGTAAGGTTGAGCACTAAATGAGTTCCTAGAGACAATTCAGAAGAAGCATTATGTGTTTTAATCTTTTTGTATTTGTTATGACATTTGTTCCTTTTTATATTTGTTCACAATACGTTTTCAAAAATAATACAATTTTTGTACAAAATTATGAAAGGTGGCAACAAAATAATATGCTTTCAAGCATTTTTTGAAGAAATTTCAAATACCGGTATCACGTTTTAAAATACCGAATACGGGTCTTGAATTTTTGCTCCAGTATTGCAATCCCTAGTCGCAGCTAATTTAGGGAAAACTGAATTTTTGCAGGGTGTTAGCATACCAAGTGTGCACTAAAAAATCACAAAGTCCCAGCCCCCACCCATCTTGCTTCTACCTCCCCCCCCCCCTCTGAAACATTGCAAGAGCAATGATTATACGCTTTTCGTGTCGCAACTAAGGGGAAAGCCGATTTTTTGCAGGATGTTAGTACTTATTTATTTTTTTTATTGATTTAAACCCCACCAATCACCACCGTACAAACCCCGGTGAGGGTTTAACCGGATGTGGTGCCTGGGGAGAACAGAACAGTTCTCAAGCGACACTGGCTGGAACAATTTTGATATTGACAGAAACCAATATTAAAATCTTAAACAATAAAAAGAACCAAGTATACTAAATAAGAAGATTAATAAGACTGAGATGGCTGGTAAATACTATGTAAACGGCAATTTTGAAAGTGTTTAGGCTGGATTTATTTAAAGTCATCTGCTTGAGATAGGAGTAGTGACATTATTTTATGGATATTCTTGCGTGCCGCGAGTCGAGAAAGTTTGAGAACCCCTGTATTAAAATGTTCCTAAATAATGTTGTAAGTTTGCACTTTCTTTCAACATTTTACAGAAAAAAAACCTTTCGTCACAAAATATTATATTTGTATTATTACTTATTACTACGTTTCAAAGTGAATAAGGGTATGAAATTGACAAATCTGAAGCTGAAAACGTTTTAAAGCTTCATTATTTGCCTACGTAGCTTCTGTTCACTAGTTTCTTCATGTAAAGGGATGTTTGTGTCATTTAACTCCAAATCATCAGTATTAAAAATTTGAGTTTCAAAAAAAAAATTTTTCAGATTTTCATTTTATGTGGTTGCAATACGCTCTCATACCGTTTTTAACTTCAATAAAAATTTATGTTTAATTTGAATAGTTTTTGGGAAAAAAATCAAAAATGTCTTATCTGGTTCTTTTTTTCCCCACTATAGAATTAAAATATTGGTTAGAAGTTATTTTTTTGAGACGTTCACAATTGTAACACAAAAATTGATTGCATGAAGCGCCTTAAATTTTCCCACGAGTAGCTTTATTTTTCTTTCGTGAAAGCATGATATTTCTTGAGAAAGATATTTTTAATAAGTTAAAATGCTATGAACTTCATTCGTGTTGAAAAGGGGGTAAAAAAAACATTAAGTGTCGAAAAGAACTCTTATTCGAATTGAGAAACTGACTTGATTTCCCGAAAAAAAATTCTTCCTGTCTGCCGCACCGTTGCATAAAAGCATATTTTAAAATACAGGGTGGTTATAATTAAAGTTACCCTGTTTTGATCCCTCTAGTGACCGTTCTACGCATCGGATTTCGATGAAACTTTGAATATATATTATATCGACCATGGGGAGCAGGATTATGCAATAAAAAAAATAGTTCAAAAATCGACGATAAGGGGCGCTCTACAAACGTAAAACAAACGGCAACAACAATGTTGTGTATGAACTGTTACTGCATCCTCGGTCCCTATTTCTTCGAGATCCTAAAAGGTGTTCCGTCACACAGGGCTCCCAAATGGTCCGCTTTTCCCGCCAAAGTCCGTTTTTTAAGGTAAAGTCCGCTTTAGACCGCTTTTTAACATTTTGGTCCGTTTAGTCCGCTTTTATATTGTTTTTACTCAAAAATCAGATTTTAAAAATTTTCAATACATTAAAAGATACTGTGTGTTGACGTTTGTTATGCCCGAATACGCGGCCGCGGCGCCGTTTTTCTATTGAACCTGACTTTCTAGTATTATTTCGCTTCAGATTGACGTCATTACTCCTCCTTCAACCGCTGTAACATGGAAATCTAGCAAATGGAGAGGTTTGGGGGAGGAGTTTATGACATCAGATCAAAGCATTTTGCTACCGATATTTCTCACGAGTTCGTACGCCCTTGTAAAAAGAAAGAATGTTTCATCAGTGCAATTTTCTGAACTTGTGTTCGATATGTAACATCGCGAAAAATTACTTCCCTGTGTTTGCGAGTTCAATCTTTTTGCATCTTGTTAATATTTTGATGTTTTTGAGAATCAGAAGTTGTTTTAACATTCATTAACTTAGATTAGCTTATTTTATGTTTAATTACAATAGATAAAAAACTACTTCTTTTTTCGGAACCATGTTGACATCAAACTTTCTTGGACTTCGCCGAAAATTGCTTGCAGGGTTTTGAGATTTCAATCTCTTTGCATCTTGTAAATATTTTGATATTTTTGGCAATCGGAAGTTATTTTACCATAACACCTTCTTAGATTAGCTTATTTTTCGGTTAAATTTAATATACAATTAACTTTTTTATTTTTGGAACCATAGCAACATTGAACTTTCTCGCACTTCGCGGAAAGTGCTTATCGTTGTTTGAGATTTCAATCTTTTTGCATCTTGTAAATAATTTGATATTTTTGTCAATCAGAAGTTATTTTGACACACTTCAACATAGATAAGCTTATTTTTTGTTTAATTTTAATAGAAAATAAACTACTTTTTTTCGAAACCACGGCAACATTGAACTTACTCGCACTTCGCGGAAAATTGCTTGTCGTGTTTGAGATTTCAATCTTTTTGCATCTTGTCAATATTTTGATATTTTTGACAATCGGAAGTTATTTTGACATACGCCATCGTAGATAAGCTTATCTTTAATTTAATTTTAATAGATAAGCTTTCTTATTTTTTGAACCATAGCAGCATTGCACGAACTCGAACTTCGCGAAGAATTGCTTCTTGTGTTGCAGATTTCAATCTTTTTGCATCTTGTTCATATTTAATATTTTTGGCAATCGGAAGTTATTTTGACATACTCCACCATAGATTAGCTTATTTTTTGTTTAATTTTAATGGATTATAAACTTAGTTATTTTTCGAACTATAGCAGTATTGCACATTATTTTAACATTTTTGGAAATTGGAAACTGTTTTGACATGTGCTACCTCAAATTATATTATTTAATTTTATTTTTAAAAACTAAAATTTTGTATCCTTGTTTTTATTATTTTTTTAAATACTCATAATGAATATTTTCAATTTGAAAGTATAGCTCTATGAATCTGAACTTACACATTTATTTATTACGTTAAGTTATCCAGTAAAAGCAGGCTCAAATTTACACTCAGTGTATTTATCGCTTAAGCAGTGTTTGTATATTTTTGGGTGTGGTGACTTTAATAAAAAATTTTCTTTTTCACTAATTTTTATATATACTTGAAGACAGTTACAATATTTTTTGGTGTCCGAACAACTAATACATACATATGAAGAAATGTTTTGGATACTTAGCATACTAATAAATGATTTGGCAAATCTCTAATATTTTTGAACTTAGTCAGTAGCGTAGCCAGAAATTACCTCCTGCTTTGGTGTGTGTGTTTGGTTATGAACTCTCATATATATATAAACTTACCATATTTAGGCTAGAAATATGTGTAAAAAACCAAGGGCTGTGGAGGGGGACCTTCTGGCCTCTAAACTATATCTTCTTGTCTTGCGGTACCTTATATTAAAATGAATTATCTTTAAACTGGTTATGTGAAAATTTTTGTAAACTACTATGTGCCAAGGTGTTTACTGTAATAATTTAAGTATGCACTGATTATCGGTCATTTAGGTGATTATTTTTAATTAGCCAGTTTTTACTTGTTAATTAATAGAAAATTTATTTTACAATTAAAGTTACTCTGTAAGATGGTCAGTTACATGCTTGCTTGTGACCCCCCTCCCCTCCAAATGTTTGTGTAAATAAGATAATTCAATGGATAAAAAGTTCAGTTGTACAGAAGGTGATAAGGATTTATCATTAAAAATCATTATTATGGTTAATTAACGAATTATCTTCACGTATTTAGGGCCAGGCAGCTAATTTGCCTTTTGGTGCTTCCCTGGGTTTAACTATGAATGGTCCTCCCAAAGTCCTCTTTTTAATCCTAACTGGTCCTCTTTGGTCCCCTTTTTGATTCAAACTGGTCCTCTTTTACCCTTTTCTATGGCTAAAATGTGTTGGGAGCCCTGCGTCACAGGTTCCCGATATTGCGCACTTCTTGAGCAGCAAGTCATTCCTGCTTTGCAACAACAAGCGTGTTTGGACTCAAGTGTCTTTATAGTCGGTGGAGTTTGTGCAAAAACATTTCACTTCCGGATACCAGTATGAAATTTTGTACAGCACTTATGTTCATATAAGAGAGCAAAAAACCGCCGGGAGGCAATCGATTGGAGGTCAAGACCCCCTGTAGTGACGTCATCAAAATGGCCGCCATGTATCGGTTAGTACGTTGGTTTAACTGCTTAGAACTACATAATAGGTCATATTTTTGTAAAATTCAAATACATTATCTGAAAGCCGTTTAAAAAAGCTCTTCAACAGAGCTTAGTTTTATTTTATACTAACGGTACCCGCACGGCTTTCCTCGTAGAAAAATCAAAAGGTCATTTGATTCGCCTGTATATTTACAAACAATGGGTGATGAATTTTTCCCCAATTTGCTATGTTATTTTTTACGGTTCCTTCCTTCCTCAGTTGCACGACAGCCCTGGGTGGGCCCTGGCCTTCTCAACATTTTTGTATGTTACCGTTCCACGTTATGATAATTTTGTGATTTACTCGTCCACGATATGATAATTTGCTCGGTAAAATGTTCTTAAAATTGAAAAAGAAAAAGAACAAAATCCAATTTTCGAAAAATCGCTTCGAGGTGCACACCCCCATGCTAAAAACAAATTCTGTGCCAAATTTCATGAAAATCGGCCGAACGGTTTAGGTGCTATGCTCGTCACAGAGAGACATCCGGACAGATATCCAGACAAACTTTGAGCTTTATTATTAGTAAAGAAGACAAATAGTTTAATAATTATTACAGTATCAACGTGAAAATTGATAGGAAAACAATGACTTTCCTGCAATATTGGAGTAAAACTTTTACTGTTATACCTGCATTATAAAAGAACCTTTCCAGTTTCATTAAATTTAAATTTTCACTTCATGTTTTAATACTTTTTGTCAGTATTTTACTTTTATATTGAATGAAAGAAAGGTTAAAATGCAGAAATAATTAAAGTCACCGCCCAAAATGGATCGAGAACTTAATTATTAATGCTATCGTATAATAAAACAATTTTGTTAAAATGCTTACATTTTAAACATATAAGAGAAATAGACGAAAATTACATGTTTTAATAACAAAGAAAAAATAGCTGTTATAACAAAAACTGTAATAAGTTTTTTTAAGGAACGTTTTACGTATTGCACTGACCCTCACAACTACAAAGAAGTGTACAATTCAGACCTGATCTGAAGCATCGACAGCGTGTAGACATCTCTTTGCACTTGCATGATATAAGTTCCAGTAATTTCTGCATTGTTATTTTGGGGTGTGCATACCAAAGAGGTTCAAACTCTTCACCGATTTTTTTCCATCTACATTGATATGGATCCAAGAGCTGAAAATTTTGCTGAAGACATTTTGTCCATAGTAAACACTGCAATATTGCTCTCTTAAGGTGATGCAGAAAAACGTTGCTAGATGCTGGAATACAATCAACTGGTCTGTTTTGCTGGGTGAAGCAAATTCTCCTAGCCTCATTTACGGTTTCCACTGAGCTTGTTGAATGATGCGTCAAGACTACGAAGCGCTGAATAAGTAGGAAATGCTCATCTTCTTCATTAATGCTCTCGAGTACTTTAGTCGAGTACAAAATTTTTTTTGTCAACATCTCTAATTGCCATCCACATTTTCCATGCAGTACCTAGTTTTACCAATGCTGGCAAAACTAGACACCGTGTGCTCATGTAAAGGCATGGGAAAAAGGTAGAAGATCTGTGATACCTTGTGGAACTTTATGGTGCAAAACGTGAATGGGAAGATACCGTAGATATTTTCCACTTCCATACTCCACCCATAGTTCTTGCAGTTTCGGAACTCGGAACATAGCAATCACTACATCATCACTGTCAACAGTTTTCACGGTGATCTTTACATGATCCAAGTATTTATTGCATGCTACACATAGAGGAATAGCCTCGCACCGGCTTCTTCGTGGGATACGGGAAACATGGTTTCAAAATTGTTCTTGACTGAAGCAATTGCAGTGTCTTTGTACGAGCATACAACCTGCTTCCCATCTGGTAGATCCATCTTCACGAGATTTTCTGCCAAAAATTCGAAAAACTCCACTTTTTTTTTTATCTTTCGCAAGAAATTTAGTAAATGACTTCGGTATCAAAACATTGGATTTAATACTTATTCTTGGTCCAGATCCTCTCCATTGTCTCGTGTCGCTTTTCAAACTTCCTTTTGAATACCGGTCAAAAACTAAATCTACCCTATGAACACTTTTTCGTCTCATTAATATGTACGGCTTCATAATCTAATCGCAGTATTATTGGACAGTTCGACTGAGGAACAAGCATGTGAATCAGTGCAGCACCATCAATAAACAATTTAGTTCCGGAATATCCGTCAAAACCAGTCCAGTTGATTGAACGATACAAGAAAGTACGCCGGACTTTTTTAGTGGTTTCCTAAATTTGCCAAGGTTGGATATAGAAGGTAGACACGAGCTGTTTTCATGAGAAAAAAAATTCTTTTACATCCATTTGAATTAATTGGCAGGCAACATATAGCTTAGCAAAAAGAGTGTTGCCCCTCCTCAAATCAACAATGTTTTGCTTGTCTTTGGACTGAATAGAAATATTTTTCTGCTCATCAAGAGGCGATTGTTTCTTTCAATAACATCATGTATAGATAATTTTCTTAACACTAAGAGATCTTCTACAAATGTATTGAATTGACTTCCGTTGACATCACAGCAATGGCACTTTCTTCCGAGAGAATAATTTTGTTGCTGTTTACTGTAGTTAAATCGTCATCTTCGAAAGGATTCCCGGATTCCCGTGTTCTTCAAATGTTTCAACTAGGCTGAAAACATGAGTTTCATACCGAATACAAAAGCTTCTAGTATCTTCAAGTATCTAGTATCTAGCTTTTCAGTAGTGACGTCAGACTTTAGGCTCTGATTTTCTTCAACTTCCCCAATCAGGCGCACAACTTCCGGTCCAGCAACCATCCATTGTATTAATGACGCCTCATGACTTAAACGTGATAGATTAGTTGATGATTTTTAAATTAATTTGTTGTTTTGCTCATGCAACTGGTCGTGTGCCATCCTGGAAAATTTCCTCTCAGTTTTGGAGACAGATATATTTTTCCTATGAAACTCTTGAAAAATAGCTGGATGCATCTCTACTGTTTCAGATTGCACAGAAATACTGAAGGCCATCGGGCATAATTTGTATGATCAAACCAAACATCCATGGACATATGTTCTCAAGAGTGACAGTAAAATCTGAGAAATTTCCTTGACGAATAGTACGCATCAGATTTAAAAGTATGCATTCTAGCTCCATGGTGATCTTCCAATAAACTGAGGCGATTCTTCTGATCTTCGCTTAACCCAGTCTGTAAATGTTTTGTCTATCTATATTTTTTCGATTTTGAAACGCTTTCTCTAACAGAACTTGGAAAGTGGTTACTGCAAAATCGTGAGCGTATCGACTTCACTTCACATGCGAAACTTTTTGCGTTCTTTCTGCTCTTCCTGATGTTGTAACATGAGCTTCTGCTAGGAGTTCAGTTCATCCACTTCCTTCAATTCATGTACCTATTGCAGATAAAACAGCCATTTCTATATGTGGAGACCACCAAACATGACCAACATTTTATCTTCGCCATACTCATTCAGCATAGCCAACTGAATAGATTTTAGCAGGGGTAGATGGGATCTAGATTACAAACATTCTATTCATTAAATATTTTACTTTTTCAAAAGCACATGAAAGAAATGATTGCAAGCTATGTTAGTATTTTGAGGTCACATGACCAAATGAAGGAGAAAAATTTATTCTAAAAAATATTGCGAGTTTTAAATACGTTTTGTTTATTGTAAAGGACGTAAAAGAATGAATGATAATTTTAATGCTAGATGGAACCAACAATTGAAATTATCGATTTCAAACCGTGTAATAGAATTATATGACTCACCTTAATTTGATATTATTTGCTACAGCATTAACCAGTCAAATATTCAGTTATTGAAAATTATATCTGAATAATAAACATATCACTATGGAATTAATTATTGCTGAGAACAACTGAACTGGAAAGAAACGAGCTAGGCGGAGTACATATTCCAAAGTTACAGCTTGTTGGCGGGAAAAAAATCGAGTAGTCGTTCTGATTTTTGCCGCTAGACGGCAAACGTTCGCACTTGCAGGAGAAGTGAATTATTATGTGACAATACATATATGTATTTAATCCGATAAGGAATTTTTAATTAAAAGTTTCAGAGCGGGTTAGATGCGGTGAAACAGTTGGAACAGTTCAATGAGAATGCCCCCCCTCCCGCCCCATGTAGTTACGTTTTTGCAGTGAAATTTTTAAAACTATTTACTAAGGGGGGGGGAGAACAAATGCATATTTTTATAGTTTATTTTAGAGCTTTTATTTAGTGTACCTATTTTTTACGGAAGAATGATTTCTAATGGCGTTTTGAGCAGTTAAACGAAACTTTTCACTTTTTTACGACGGCCATTTTGATGACGGAAATTTTAATAACTCTAAAACTACTTGTCTTAAGAGGAAAAATCAATCTCTGTTAAATAGATCTTTCAAGGCTCTTTCAGATGATATACATTCATATCACAATATACAGATCTGTAATGTAGTTCTAAGCAGTCAAACGTACGTACTCACCTTTCCAGACGGCCATTTTGATGACGTTAATTGTAATAACTCTTAAACAATTAGTGATAGGAAAAAAAGTCAATCACTATTAAATAGCTCTTTTAAAGCGCTTTTAAATGATATACTTTAATATCGCAATATTAAGATCCATAATAGAGTTCTAAGCAGTTAAACTAACGTACTTCTCTTAATAAGGCGGCCATTTTGATGACGTCATCACAGGGGTTCATGACCTCTGATCAAATGCCTCCCGGCGGATTTTTGTTCTTAGATATGTACATAAGCATTGTGAAAAATTTCAGACTGGTATCCGGAAGTGAAATGTTTTGGGTATTTTTGTCACAAACTCCACGGACTATTATGCAAGATGCCTTTATGCTTCGTATGCATTTCGGTGATGACAGGACAATTTCTAGGCATTTTCCTACAGCTTGGCCCCCGCGATCGCGTGGCTTTGAATCCGTGTGGCTTTTGATTGTAGGGCTTCCTGAAAGATCGGGTCTATGGTGGAAGTATACGGACGGTGCCTGAATTAAAGGACAGCGTAAGGTGCCATATTCATGCTGTATTCTAGGGGGGAAACCCTTCGTGCAACTGTGGCTCACGCTATAACATGTTTTGAACACGTGCTTGACGCAGATGGAATGCACATTGAACAAATTCTGTAAATAAAATCGATCTCTGTCTTATTTGATTCATGCGCTCTTTTCTACCCTGGTGGTAGATTTTTCAACTAATTTTTTTTTATTGCATAATACTATTCCCCATGGTCTATATAATCTATATTCAAAGTCCTATTCCTATTCCGAGTCACAACTGACTACAACTGTATTTATGTCGAGGACTGCATACTAAGTGCCTTGCCTCCATTATTTTATGTACCGATAGATGGCAGCACCATCACCGGATCGAACAGTTAATGAGAATTTAGAACTAGTCCAGGAGCTAATAGCTACCTAGTGCTAGCACCCCCAGAGGTATCGTTTCACTTGGAGGACATTGAGACCACGAGCATATTTAACGTCGCCCAGTCCCCCTTTAATGACGACGGTGGGTCTTCGACCATCGAGGTTCGAACCCAGGACCCTCCGGCCCCGAATCCGACACTCTACCGATCGGGCTACCATGGCCTATATTCCAAGTTTCATCGAAATCCGATGTGTAGAACGGTCACTAGAGGGATCTAAACAGGGTAACTTTAATTATAACCACCCTGTATATGTATATTATAGCATAAATAAAATGCTTATACTAGAGGAATAAGATGATAAAAGGTGGGTGTGTGGTGAAGAAGCTGCCTTGCCAAGTCAGTTACAGCCAAACATTGTGCTCTGAGTTTCGAACCTCGTCGTTGTATTTATTTATTGAGCTAATGGGGTACCGTACGCTCGCCCCTGACTAAGGAAAATAGACAGGTAATCTGAATATTTTACTGTACCTTATTCTAGGGGTTCTCAAACTTTTTCAACTCGCGGCACGCTTTGAAAATTAGAATTTTCTCACGGCACTCTTGTCCGTCTCTATTATGTAAACAACTAAAAAAAGCGTAATTCAAACGTCGTCCGCACATCACGTCAAGCGGACAGACGAACGTTTTCCGTAGAACCCCTATAACTGGAGAGGCCGACGCATCCGCCATTTTGGAGCAAGCGTACAACAGGGAAAGCTACCTTTATTGGCAATCATTCGCCAAATAGGGAACGAAAGAGTCGGAGAGCGAAGGTGAACATTGCCGAAATTTTGGAAACGGTGTCGTTTCCAGGCTGCCAATCACTTCGCGGGCTATTATTAAACCAAATCTTTTTTCTTTCTGCAACTGCTGGAAATCTGAAGAGCTAAAATCCTTTTATGGAGTTTGTTACACAATTAACAGCCAAACAAAATCACCCATTTGACTCAATTTAACACATCCTAAAGAAAGGTAAACATCAGCAGCAATGCTATCGCTAGGAAGCACTGGATCAAGTTTACTCCAAAATGGCGGATGCGTCGGCTTCTCCACTAGGGGCCTATAATACGTCATAATTTTCACGGGTTTCCCCCCCCCCCCCCCACATCCGACCGTTCGTGCTTATATGCAGCACGGGATCATTTTCTCCTCCAACCTCCAAATACTCCAGTGTTATACTATACCGGAGAGTAAATTAGGCGAACCATGGTTCTATTGAAACACAATTTACTTTTCCAGGTTATCAAAGAAATCTAGATTTTTTTTTTTTGAATTCTTCAACCACATAATTTAGGCTTCAAAAACAGTATGAAACTTATTTTTATTCTAGTAAAACTTCAGGAAGCCATGTAGGAAACAAAATTTACCGTAAAATCATCTCAGTTGGTTTTGACATTACTCTTATGCAACAACTTTTGCTATACTGTTGCCTGGTAGTTAAAACTGGCTTTTTTTTTAAAAAAATTTAAGAGCTATTTAGAGCTCCTCATGCACCACAAAGTATAACATGAGACTTACAAAAGTAAGTAAAAATGCTTTACCATCAGTTAGGGTTTTTTGATGGCGATGAAAGAGGATCTAGTGAATTTTTGTTATATTGTATTAAAAAAATGGAGGATCTCCTTTCTGGTCAGCCAGGCATTATTTGGCGCATTCACGGTACATAAAATTTGATACCACGGAAACTTCGCGGCCCTCCTCACCTCTTCCTATGGGACCCGAGGGTACCGCGGCACCCAGTTTGTGAACCCCTACCTTATTCTATAATAAGAACTACTAGATGGCAGCACTTTCAACTGTTTTATTTTAAGCACGGAGGTTTTGAGTTCCATCAGATTTAAAGTTTCCGAGTAGGAATTGCAAGCAAATTATTGTTTCTCTTAATAAACATCTTTGTATTAAAATTTTCAAAACACTTAAAAGATCAGGCAAGGTATGTTACATAGTAATTTGTTATTGTGTCTAAAAGTAGCTGTAAATCCGATTTTTTTTTTTCCACTAATAAACTTGAAAACATTGGTTTACTCAGCAGAACCAAGTGAAATAAATTCATGAAAAATAATATTCTGTGGGTGGCTATCTGCCAGGGGTGCCCACCAAGGGGGGGGGGGATCTTGGTGCAAACTGGGCCATTTAAATTTTTAGGTGGAGTTGAGGAGGATTTTTCTTTGGAGTGGGGGGCCACTCTTGGCTATTTTGTCTGACTTTTAGGTGTCTGTGTTCAAAGTTGCTCTTCCTTTTTTTTTTTTTTTTTTTTTTTACTGAGGTACAATTCAGAATAGAAAACGACATTATATTTATAAAACCGAAATAAAAGTTTAGGAAAAATAAATAAATAAAAACGAAACTTAATAGTTGGGGGGAAAATAATCTCTGAAACCGGAATAGTTTTTTGAACTTAATCAGTTACACGTTTATAAATATATATATATATAGAAGCAGAAAATTAGTACTTTAAAAAAAAAATCTGATCAAAAAATTTATTTTTAAATTTAATTAGACAATAATAATTCATTGTTGTGTATTTATTTATTTATATTTTTTCCAAATCTGAGTTGTTTACGTATACAGAGTTAAAATGTTTTCAACATGACTGATAAAATCATGATAAAACCGTTTCATGACTAAAACCTTATAACTCTCTGTAATCAGGTCCTAATTATTTCTGCTAGAAAAAGTTGTTTTTATGTGCAGTGTGTATAGGAGTGTGAAAGAAAGTATAAAATTGTAGTAAACCCTATTTTGGAATTACTGATAATGTTTCAGAAATGTGATGAAACATTAGGTAAAGAGTGCTTTTATGCTTACCTTAAAACTTGTTATCCGTATTTACTCAATTTTTAAACACTTTTTTTTTTAATGCGTTGTAAACAGATGAATTACTGTAAAGGTTTTGGAAGAAAAATTCAGAAAATAGTTTGAGTTTCATTTTTTATGCTAATACATTTGAAGCAGTGAAAAGCTAAAAATTCTTAGAGAACCGGTACAAATGGTAGGGGAACCTCTCCTCATTTTGGGGCAAAAGATAATACCAATAATAGTCGTAGTAGTGCTGTTGTACTGTGCGGTATGATTTAGAAATTTTTTTAAAAGAAAGCCTACTTAGGACCGCAACTTTAAATGTGTTTTACTCAAAACTTTCAAACCCCTCTTTTTCATCGTTTTGCTTCTCTCTGCTTCGAGAAAATTTGTCTTATGAGTGACGTTATAGTTACTTTTTGAAAAATTAAATTTCTTGTTCTTGAGGATATTTTAACTTTATCCTTGTTCAAGAAAAGGTAATTACATCATTTTAATTTTTGAACAAATGTACTTTTTTTTAAATTTATGTTTGAAGCATTGAGCTTATTTTTTTTTTTTTAATTTATTTATTTATCTTCATCGAATCACTTGATAATTAGGTTGTGATATTATTATGGTGAAAAACGTTCATGTTTTATAAATACTCATTGCAATCTAATGAAAGTCCGCCATATTATTAACAGATGGCGCCAGTACTTGCATGAAAACACCTGAGAAAATCAAGAGTCCTCTTAGGGGGCTGTTCAGGTTTATATATCCATAAAAAATGCCGGACTTTTTTTCAACATTTTTGACCCCCCCCCCCCCCGCCCTTTTGTTAGTTGTTGCAATGTGTCACACTCTTATGTGACGCCATTTTTCATAAACATATTTTCATTTGATTTTCAGCAGTCAGATACATCGGTACAAGATGGGCGCCCTGATGAGAGGTCACTTTGATCTTTCAAACATTTCCTTATTCGGCAAATTTTGTCTGACGATTCCGCTAAATTTGGAATCCCTTTCGGCAATTTGGAGTTCTATTCGACAAATTCAGAATTTCTGCCCTCCTAAAAATTAAAGTTCTGGGCGTCCCTGCCCTTGATCCCACTACAAATTTATTGGGGAATGTATGAAAATATGTACAGTCGAGTCCCGTTACAACGCGATTCGACTTACGCGACATGGCTATAACGCGAATTTTTCACGAGTAACGAATTGTAGAGCTAACGCGAATTTTTCGTCCATAACACGAATTTTTTTTGGAAGGAAGTACATCGGCTTCGTTATTGGTTACTAAATATTGATTTCGTGAGTGTTATTACATCCCAGGGGTGATTGTGTTCCGGTATTTTACCGAATTTCCGGTATTTTCGGAAGTATTTCCAGTATTTTTATGTCCGAAAATACCGGAATTATGTGTGTTTTTTTTTTTTTTGTTATGTTTTTATCTCCCTACCTCCGCAATTTTTTTAAATTATATAATACTCATCAAATATACCTGCAAGAGACTTAAGATGGACACCTATCCCTTAAGATGGACAAATAAATATCAATATAATTTGTTTAACACCAGCTCAAAAGTAACTTTGTAACCCATTAAAAATTTAATCACATGTACACACAATATTTTGACTCAGAACTATTTAATACTATGGCAAAGGTGCACTTAAGTAATAAGGGTCAAAGATTACCCCTCCCCCCCCCCCGGTCTCGCTTTGAAACTTTCAGGTATTTTTTGATGAACTCACAATCACCCCTGTTACATCCCTTAAAGCATCACTGACAGCGAAAGTTCCCACACCAAATTAGTCTACGCATCCGCGTTGTTAGTGCATCAAATGACCACTCAGCATCTTTCATTTTTTTTTTTTTTTTCATTCTAAATATGAAAGTTGATAAATATAATGGCACCTTCATCGAAAGAGTTTGTGAAGATGGGAAGAAAAAGAAAGTTTCTGACTAAAAAAAACAAGGCTAAGATTCTCGACATGCTTGACAAACATCGACGGTCGCGTGACAATAAATATGAGTGAATCTTCCATACGTACAATTAAAAGTCAAAACAAAAAGATATCCGTAAAAGTTTAGAACTTAGTTTCAATATTGAAGCTTGCAGAGCAGTCTATCAATGTAAATATTTTGAAAATGGGAGCTGCTCTTGTGTTGGGGATTAAAGAGATCAGGAAGACGGGCTGTTGCCATAAATTGAAACGTTATAAAAGAAAAGGCGAAGCACCCGTATTTAAAAATGTATTCAATAAGAATAACGATCTGATAATTGAGCATAAATCATCATTATCTTCATTTTTAACTCATAAGTATTGTTATTGTATCTACCGTATCCTACAGCATTTTATTATTACTACATACTGTACATACCGTGTTGTTTTATTTTATGTTTTTTCCTCCCATCGATCATTCATTTTGGGCATCTTAAAGTATTTCATGTTGAACAAAACAGTTTTTTATTTTTTTAAATACAATAAAAGTTCAGTTCTTTAAGTAAGAAACTAGCGTATAGTTGAGAAATGCTTTAAAGAAGTTTGAGGGTTTTTTTCTAAGTGTCTAAAAGAATTTGGTATGCTTCTAAAAAAATTGTATGCATATACTTTTTCCACAACGCGAAATTTCGACTAACCGCGTAAGTCGGGACTCGACTGTATTTTTAAGACTACCAAACTACATGGGTCGCCGAAATGGACGTTTCAGGCTTTTTTAACAAAACCAAAAAGTATTCAGTACATTTTAATGTCTCAGTTTTAAACTAGTATGTTGTGGCTATCACGAAACTTTCTTCTATATTTTTCTTTTTTTTTTTTCTGATCCCTCCCCATGCTTGATGAGGAAGCAATATTCCCAACAAAAACAAAATTTCACATGAAAAAACTTGACGACCATTCCAATGTCTGAATTATTGCAAAAGCAAAGCAAAAAGCGAAAAATGAAAGTTATTTTAAAAGCCTTGCTTAAATTAATTACAAATATTTTATTTATTAACAAACATAAGATGGCAACAGTTAAAAATTTTAAATCATTGAGATAATATTTCCGATCATTTCCATACAATTAAAATCACGAGAAATACGCAGACGACAATCTATTACGATTTATCTTTCTTATTCGGAACTCCAGCGCTCGAATACGCTACCTTGCGGTGATTTATAAAACTGCGAATGCAACTAAAACATTGCCACGTTGCGCTCCACGTGTATCTGTTGACGTAAACGCGGTCAGTTTGTTCTGAGTAACGCATTCAACATGTCTAAGAACGCCTTCAACAACAGAAATTAATTCGTCCCTTAGTAGTATTCTCGAGCTTCTCAAAATAATGTTAGTTTTCCTTATTTCTTTCAAAAAAGTATTAAATGGTGGAAGGGTAAACAAGAAAACTCTGGATTAACAAAATTGAATAACGTTATACCAGGTAAAATTTTTTATTGTTTTGTATGAATTTGTAAGAATATGAGTTTTTTTTAATCTTAAATTAATTTAACTAATCATATTTTACAGCAGCATTTAGTTGGAATGGACAGTATGCAAAATATTTTCTTGAATTTATTATCGTAGAACAAAATGAAAAATGTTTAACCGAGAAAGAATTTACTTTATTCCTTTTATTCGGAACTCCAGCGCTCGAATACGCTACCTTGCGGTGATTTATAAAACTGCGAATGCAACTAAAACTTTGCCACGTTGCGTTCCATGTGTGTCTGTTGACGTAAACACAGGCAGTTTGTTCTGAGTATTTATTAACGCAATCGATGTGTCTTAGTTTGCTTTCAGCTACAGAAATTAATTCGTCCCTTAGTAGTATTCTGGAGCTCCTCAAAATAATGTTAGTTTTCATTATTTCCTTAATAATAGGTGAAAGCGAAAATTCTGGATTAACAAACTTGGATAACGTTCTACAAGGTAAAAAATTGTATTGTTTTGTATGAATTTGTAAGAATATGGGAGTTTTTTTAATCTTAAATTAATTAAACTTACCATATTTTACAGCAGCATTTAGTTGGAATGGACAGTATGCAAAATATTTTCTTGAATATATTATCGTAGAACAAAATGAATAACCGAGAAAGAATTTACTTTATTCCTTTTATTCTCAGCTGAAAGGTATCGCCAAATTTGTTTAGGGTTATAATTTTGGCATTGTGCGAGCAAAGTAGCCTTGGCGAGATTTCGCGTTTTCAGTTAAACCATTTTCAATTTTTATCATGAGTGGAATAAAATGGTAGTAAGATTACAGAATTCGATAAGTAAAAAGAAATAATTGTCAATCAACTGAAAAGAAAACTACCACCATATATCCGTGAGAATTTTGTTGATGATTCGCATAACATGACACAATTAAATCGTAGCTCAGAAATTAGAAAAATCGAAACAGAAAAATTTTAAATTAACCGATTCGGGAATTCGAGAGAAATAACTCAGCTACAAATGCAAAACAATAAGCGCTGCCAAGCAAGGCAAAAAGTATCATCTTCTTTCGATAATAATTTGTAATGTCATATTGAATTTTCTAGCATTGTTATTCTTGTCAGGCCATAATTATTATTTAGTTTTATCAAGAATTGATAAATATCGAATTCAACATCGTGAAAATAGTTGCTTAGAACTACGAACTACATAGTTTGCATTAATCTTTGACGTTTAGTAATGCTTCTTGAATTCTCATTTCTTTCTACGTGGGCCAGAATATCCACAAGACTTTGAAAATTAATTTAAAAAGAATAAAGCGAAAAAATCATGCATACGAACAAAAATCACAACACTTTTAGCATTTTCTTCGTTACCATGTGCGTTTGTTTTAGTTTTCAATTCCGCCATTAGACAGTGAGTTCAGTGCCCCCTATAGTTCGTTGGAGTTGCGAATTCTCAGCTGAAAAGTTTCGCCAAATTTGATGCATGATTTCTTTAGATATCCAATCATATAGTCATAGAAATAAATTATCTAGTGTTAAACGTTACTCTTGACAGTCTGCCACGTATGTGCACTATGTGACAAAAATGTCAACAAATGCCGGAAATGTCACGAAACTGAACTTAATATGTACTAATGTATAGAAAAAACGGTACAAAATGAAAATGCCGTTCGAAGCGAACCAAAAATTTATGAATTCCGAATTCAACATCGTGAAAGTGGCTGCTTCAGAACAACTTACTGTGTGTTCTGCATTAATTGTTTACTTTCGTAATACTTTTTGGTTTCTAATCTCTTTCTATATGGGTCAGAATAACCAAAAGACTTTGAAAAATCTTTTCAAATGAATAAAGCGAAAAAATCATACATAACAACAAAAATCTCAACACTTTTAGCATTTTCTTCGTTACCATGTGCGTTTGTTTTGGTTTTTAAGTCCGCCATTAGACAGTGACTTCAGTGCCCCCTATAGTTCGTTGGAGTTGCGAACTGTTGCATTAATAAAGCTATTTTTATTCGCAAAAAAAAAAATAAATAAATAAATAAATCAACACCTCTTGGAGCGATTGGCGTCCAAATTGAACCAAAGCCTGTTTACATATGGATTCACATATATTCCAAATTTCAACCAGAACGCAGCATTACTTATTAAGATAGGGCACTCACAATGGAAAAAAAGAACGGGTGATTGCGCTACCCTTTTTACTTTCTTCTATATCTAATACAGTGGCTCCCAAAAGTGTTCGTACACCTTGAAATTTTGCAGTAAAACCAAAATAACGCAAAACGGAATTCGAATATGAAGTCCAATTTTTTTTCGCACCATTCCTATGCCATTCTGAATAAAACCCAGTAGTTTTTTTTTCTTCAGAATATTGCCATATTTTATTTTTGAAATTTGTCAAAAAACGATGAGACAAAGAAAAAATACCCCACAAAAGTCATCGTACACTGAAATTTTTTCGAATAAATTCATGATTAAAATTATCATATGTGGTTTTTTTATTATTTTTGCATTTTAATGACACTGTAAAGTTATTTGGCTTTAATTTTTTTTTTATTTACTCCTTAACATTGTGTTTATTACTTTAAAATGGCTGGTATTCGTAAAAAACCACAAATACCATTCCAAATTTGAATTTTTTCCTCACAGTAGCGGTAAATTGGTTTGAAACGTCTCTAAATTAGTTAATTCATTCCATTCTATAGTAAAAAGCTTGATAAAATGCTTTAAAGAAAAGAATCGGATCGAAAACAAGGTAAGAAAAAGTCAACTGGCGAAGTTAACAAAGCGTGATCGGAGGTTTACAGTTAAAAATTTTATAAAAAATACACATTTGAGTGCTGAAAAAGTTTCTGCAGAGTTGAAAGAAACATTTTACGTTTAATTTTCACCTAAAATTGTTCGCCAAGTTCTCTGATTAATTAGATTAAATGGGACCTCTTCCTGCAGAAAGTTTCTTGTTCGTGCGAAAAACAGTAAGCTTACGCTTTCCGTCGTAATATAAATGATAAATAAGCTCAAAACGTTTTGGAACAACGTCTTACTTCTAGATGAAAGTAAATTTAACAATCTGGGTTAAATTGTTGTATAATTGTAAAAAAAAAGAAAAAATGAGGAATTTAATCTGAAGAACTTAGTTGGATCAGTTAATCAGGACGGTGAAGGTGTTTTAGTGTAAGGGTGCATTACAACATCAGGGCTAGGAAATTTGGAATTTTTTGATGAAATAATTAATCATGCTGTTCATTTAACTATTTTAAAAAGCAATTTTAAACTATTAGCCCAAAATTTGGTAATCGGAAACAACTTTGATTTTTATCGAGATAAAGATAAGAAGCACACGTTTGCGTTTGGTACCTCGAAAATTGTCCTTAAGCTTAGAAATATTTCCTCAATCGCCAGGTTTAAACTTAATGGAACATATTTGGAGATTACACCATTGAAACGAAAAGCGAACTAGAAACAGTAAGACTCGAAGTGCGGCTGAACACTTACGCAGAAATTGCACAAAAAAGAAAGAAAAAACAACGAAATCTATTCCCAGACATTTAAAAGCTGTTGTTGATACTGCATGATATTTTACTAAATAATAACTTTGTAAAAAGTTAGATCACATACTAATTTTTTGACATTTTTACTTTCTTCTATATCTAATATATAGAAGAAAGTATTGGATTCGTGCAAATTTTCGAATTTCGAATTTTGACGGATTCGAACGTTTTGAGGTGTGCTGAGTCCATTTCGACCATTTTTGGAAAATGTCTGTCTGTGTGTGTGTGTGTGTGTGTGTGTGTCACGTCTGTGTGTGACCAGTTTTTTGTGGCCGCTCTACAACAAAAACTACCGCATGAAATCGAACGAAATTTAGTACACATATGTGCCCCTATGTGAACTTGTGCCCATTAGTTTTTGGCGCGAATTCCTCCAAGGGGGGTGGAGCAATGGGACGTTTTTCGAGTTACGCGTGCTTGCTATTCCTCAGGAAGTTACTTGCGGAATCAAACAAAATTTGGTCCATATGTTGGTATTAACAGGAACAGGTGCTGATTCAATTTTGGTGTCAATAACTCAAACGGGGGTTGAGCTATAGAACGTTTTTTGTCGTCAATTGTGACTGCTGTATCTCAAGAAATAATGAACGGAATGAAAGAAAAATTTATCGGCAAGTAGCCCTTAGTGGGTATAAGAACTGATTTTATTTTTGTGTCAACAGCTAAAAAGGGGGTAGCGCAATCGCCCGTTCTTTTTTTCCATTGTGAGTACCCTATCTCAAGAAGTAATGCTACGTTCTGGTTGAAATTTGGAATATATGTGAATCCATACGTAAACAGGCTTTGGTTCAATTTTGACGCCAATCGCTCCAAGAGGTGTTGATTTTTTTTTTTTTTTTTTTTTTTGCGAATAAAAATAGCTTTATTAATGCAACAATAAGAAAGATAAATCGTAATAGATTGTCGTCTGCGTATTTCTCGTGATTTTAATTGTATGGAAATGATCGGAAATATTATCTCAATGATTTAAAATTTTTAACTGTTGCCATCTTATGTTTGTTAACAAATACAATATTTGTAATTAATTCAAGCAAGGCTTTTAAAATAACTTTCAATTTTCGCTCTTTGCTTTGCTTTTGCAATAATGCAGACATTGGGATGGTCGTCAAGTTTTTTCATGTGTAATTTGGTTTTTGTTGGGAATATTGCTTCCTCGTCAAGCATGGGGAGGGATCAGAAAAAAAAGAAAAATATAGAAGAAAGTTTCGTGATGGCCACAACATACTAGTTTCAAAGTGTACGAAGACTTTTGTGAGATAAAATTTCCGGCAATTTTTGGTTTTTGATTTTTTAAAAATTATGTTTTGATGTTTTATTAAAAATTTTCATGTATTTTTGTTAAAAATAGATCATAAATGTTATAATAAAATACCCATTCCGAAATATTAATTCTAACCAATGGATAATGGCCTATTTCATTGAAAGTCGTAGGTGTACGAACACTTTTGGGAGCCACTGTATATAGAAGAAAGTATTGGATTCGTGCAAATTTTCGAATTTCGAATTTTGACGGATTCGAACGTTTTGAGGTGTGCTGAGTCCATTTCGACTATTTTTGGAAAATGTCTGTCTGTCTGTATGTGTGTGTTTATGTATGTGTGTGTGTGTCACGTCTGTGTGTGACCAGTTTTTTGTGGCCGCTCTACAACAAAAACTACCGCATGAAATGGAACGAAATTTAGTACACGTATGTGCCCCTATGTGAACTTGTGCCCATTAGTTTTTGGCGCGAATTCCTCCAAGGGGGGTGGAGCAATGGGACGTTTTTCGAGTTACGCGTGCTTGCTATTCCTCAGGAAGTAACTGGCGGAATCAAACAAAATTTGGTCCATATGTTGGTATTAACAGGAGCAGGTGCTGATTCAATTTTGGTGTCAATAACTCAAACCGGGGTTGAGCTATAGAACGTTTTTTGTCGTCAATTGTGACTGCTGTATCTCAAAAAATAATGAACGGAATCAAAGAAAAATTTATCGACAAGTAGCCCCTATAGGCTAAATACTACTAAGGACGAATTAATTTCTGTAAAATACTACTAAGGGACGAATTAATTTCTGTAGCTGAAAGCATACTAAGACACATCGATTGCGTTAATAAATACTCAGAACAAACTGCCTGTGTTTACGTCAACAGACACACATGGAACGCAACGTGGCAAAGTTTTAGTTGCATTCGCAGTTTTATAAATCACCGCAAGGTAGCGTATTCGAGCGCTGGAGTTCCGAATTGCAAAAGCAAAGCAAAGAGCGAAAATTGAAAGTTATTTTAAAAGCCTTGCTTGAATTAATTACAAATATTTTATTTGTTAACAAACGCAAGATGGCAACAGTTAAAAATTTTAAATCATTGAAATAATATTTCCGATCATTTCCATACAATTAAAATCACGAGAAATAAGCAGACGATAATCTATTACGATTTATCTTTCTTATTGTTGCACTAATAAAGCTATTTTTATTCGCTAAAAAAATAATGATAATAAAAATAAATCAGCACCTAGTGGCACGATTGGCGCCAAAATTGAACCAAAGCCTGTTTACATATGGATTCACATATATTCCAGATTTCAACCAGAACGTAGCATTACTTCTTGAGATAGGGCACTCACAATGGAAAAAAAGAACGGGCGATTGCGCTACCCCCTTTTTAGCTGTTGACACCAAAATAAAATCAGCTTTTATCCCACTAAGGGCTACTTGCCGATAAATTTTTCTTTCATTCCGTTCATTATTTCTTGAGATACAGCAGTCACAATTGACGACAAAAAACGTTCTATAGCTCAACCCCCGTTTGAGTTATTGACACCAAAATTGAATCAGCACCTGTTCCTGTTACTGGCAACATATGGATCAAATTTTGTTTGATTCTGCTAGTTACTTCCTGAGGAATAGCAATCACGCTTAACTCAAAAAACGTCCCATTGCTCCACCCCCCTTGGATGAATTCGCGCCAAAAACCAATGGGCACAAGTTCACATAGGGGCACATATGTGTACCAAATTTCGTTCGATTTCATGCGCTAGTTTTTGCTGTAGAGCGGCCACAAAAAAACTGGTCACACACAGACGTGATACACACACACATGCACACACACACACACACATACACACACACACACATACACACACACATACACACACACATACACACAGACAGACAGACATTTTCCAAAAATAGTGGAAATGGACTCAGCACACCTCAAAACGTTCGAATCCGTCAAAATTCGAAATTCGAAAATTTGCACGAATCCAATACTTTCTTCTATATATTAGATATAGAAGAAAGTAAAAATGTATAATCTCTGTTTAGTACATGTTAAAATACTCGTAGTTTAATCATATATCAGTCACATAATTACAATGTACAAAACATTTTTCCTTAGTAAAATCCTATATCACATCGTTACATTAATAACGTCCGTATTAAAAGCTGTCCCCACCTTTTCTTTTTTAAACAAAAGATTAAAATGGCAGGAACGAAACTTATACCATTCAATCGGTACTGTGTCGTATATGAGCTCAAAAAAGAATTGTAATACATTTTATTCTTTTTTACTTTCTTCTATATCTAATATATAGAAGAAAGTATTGGATTCGTGCAAATTTTCGAATTTCGAATTTTGACGGATTCGAACGTTTTGAGGTGTGCTGAGTCCATTTCGACTATTTTTGGAAAATGTCTGTCTGTCTGTGTGTGTGTATGTATGTGTGTGTGTATGTATGTGTGTATGTGTGTGTGTCACGTCTGTGTGTGACCAGTTTTTTGTGGCCGCTCTACAGCAATAACTACTGCACGAAATCGAACGAAATTTGGTACACATATGTGCCCCTATGTGAACTTGTGCCCATTGGTTTTTGGCGCGAATTCCTCCAAGGGGGGTGGAGCAATGGGACGTTTTTTGAGTTACGCGTGCTTGCTATTCCTCAGGAAGTAACTGGCGGAATCAAACAAAATTTGGACCATATGTTGCCATTAACAGGAACAGGTGCTGATTCAATTTTGGTGGCAATAACTCAAACGGGGGTTGAGCTATAGAACGTTTTTTGTCGTCAATTGTGACTGCTGTATCTCAAGAAATAATGAACGGAATGAAAGAAAAATTTATCGGCAAGTAGACCTTAGTGGGTATAAGAGCTGATTTTATTTTGGTGTCAAAAACTGAAAAGGGGGTGGCGCAATCGAATGTTCTTTTTTTTTTCATTGTGAGTGCCATTTCTCAAGAAGTAATGCTACGTTCTGGATGAAATTTGGAATAAATGTGAATCTATTTGTAAATAGGCGTTGTTTCAATTTTGGCGCCAATCGCTCCATGGGGGTCTGATTTTTTTTTTTTGTGTTAATAAAAATAGCTTTATAAATGCAACAATAAGAAAGATAAATTACAATATTCTCGTCTGCTTATTTCACGTGATTTTAATTTTCGGGAGATAATCGGAAATGTTATCGCAATGATTTAAAATTAATAACTGTTGCCATTTTATGTTTGTTAACAAATAAAACATCTAATTAATTCAAGCAAGGCTTTTAAAATGACTTTCAAGTCGTTCTTTGCTTTGCTTTTGCGGGAATTCAGGAATTCGGACGGTCGTCAAGTTTTTTTTTTTTTTTTTTTGCTGGGAATATTGCATTCTTTTCAAGCATAGGGATTGATCAGAATTCACAAGAAAGATATAGAAGAAAGTTTCGTGATGGCCACAACATACTAGTTATTTTTGACATAAATTTCCGAATTTGGCAGGTAAAAATTCCTTGTACACTTTTAATTTTCGTACTAATGGAAAGATCTGATTTCTTCCCCCCGTATGATGAACTTCATTCGAATTTCCTCAAGTCGATTAGGACCTTGGCAGTTTAAGCTTAAGGAATAAAAATTTATGTTTATTAGTGTTCTTTGTTTGTTAGCGACCCCTTCCGGCTCTTCCCCCTCCCCCCCCCCCTTTTTTTTCATTTTCATTATTTGTGCATTTCAGATTCCTTTTTTGAACTTTCAGCCGCTCTTGTGATTGAACTTCTAAGTTAGACGTTTCCAAAATTATTTTCCCCGTTAGACCTCAGGGTTTGCCGGTTTTCCATTTATTGGTGTCCAAGGGTTCCTCCCCAGAGAATTTTAGAAATTGATATCCTATAAAAGTAGGTCGTCTTTGGAGACATTAAAAGACAGGTCAGTGTTCGGGGACTGTCCCCGAATTATTTTATTTATTTTGAAGATGTAAACGTTGAAAGACTAGGGGACTTCTCTCTTCAAAGAGAGAAGTTAAAGGCCTAAAAATTAACTTTTAGGCTACATTTGGCTACTCTGGGAGAAGGAAGATTGGTCGAAGACTCTCTCGGAAAATTTTCGACATTGTGGCTCAAAAGTCGCAATTTTAAGCTATCTGCGGCAATGTTATGGCAAAGGGTGGGCAGTGAGAGAGAGAGAGAATCGGGAACTCACATTCTTCCCCAAACACATTTAAAGATATTATTCCCCATGTTGAATAAGGGAAGAGAGGAGGTTCTTTGGAAATTGCCTAACATTGATATCTGAAAACGAATTTTTGGCTATGTTACGGGGAAAGAAGTGTGTCAGCGGCTTTCTTCCAGAATGTTTTCGGAACTGAAGTCTTAAAAATACGATTTTAGTGGAGATCGGAGAGCATTTCACCCGGAAATCTGTTTTAAGTAAAGACCGAAAACTACAAGGCCCTTTAGGCCCTTTTTGATCTTGTTAAGGAATGTCATGACTTCCTCTTGGGTTCACACTTGAAATGCTGCTTAAATTTTCCGCCCGGCAAATTTAAGAACGGCAAACTCTCCTCAAATGTTGTAGCCTGTGGCACGAGGCCCGGCTTTCTTGTCCCCTAAATCTGGTTCTGCCCTATTGTTGAAACGGTGGTTAAAATTTAAGTGCAATGAAAAAAACCTTCTTTACTGGGTCATTCATATCAAGTGACCTAGTGGTCCCAGCTCGACCGTCACCGATTTGGATTAAATTTTATAGAGGTGTAGAGATGCCTTTGAAACTAACCTATGAAAATTTTTAGCTTCCGAGATCAAAATCCTGAGAATCTAGGATCTCCCAAAAAATGTGATCCTAAATGGTGGATAGCAGGATAGCTTTTCGTGGCAAATTACCATCTTTACGCTAAGGTTGCAGAAAATTTTATCACACTGAAAGCCTGAAATCTTGGGAACTTAAAGTGCTGTTACAAATTCTGTAAATAATAATTATTTTTGTGATTAATTTGTTGTAATCTGGCTAAATTTGCCGTTTATTCCATTATAGTGGTATCCGCACGGCTTTGCCCGTAATAGAAAATTAAAAGATCTTTTGATTCGCCTGTATATTTACATATAATGTATGGTGAATTTTCTCACCAATTGGCTTGGTTACGGTTTCACGTAATGATAATTTCGTTTTTTTCTCGTCCATCTTATGAGAATTTTGTTCTTAAAATTGGAATAGAAAAAGAACCACATCGAATTTTCGAAAAATCGCTTCTAGGTGCACACCCCCATGCTACAAACTAACTTTGTGCCAAATTTCATGAAAATCGGCCAAACGGTCTAGGCACTATGCGTGTCACAGAGATCCGGACAGACAGAGATCCTGACAGACTTTCAGCTTTATTATTAGTAAAGATTTTCCATCTAAAATTATCTTAGTAACGTAACCTGTAAATAGTTTCTTGTAATGTATATACAGCCCCCTAACATTCGACTGAAGTATACGGTCCCCCCATTTCTGAATGATAAGATTTGTGAATGGAATAAAAAGAAAATATGAGAAAGTGGTAGATCGTTGTAGGGTTTTCTGGAAATTTCATTGCTGGTATAAAACGCCGGGCGTCTTGTAAATAAGAGGAGAGTCAGTTATGCTTTTTAACTGAGATTCCTCTGAGCCGTTGCTCTGTTTATTGTGAGGCATTTGCGCTGTGTTTTTGCGTATTTGAATGTAAATATGTATGTGCCATCGTTGAGTTTACGGTGTTAATTGATATTTGTCGAATTGCTATGGTTAATTTAGCAGATGTTAACGATATTTCTTGCACATAGTTGTAAATAAATGTCCTGTGTTTTTCTCAAGAACTGTGTCGGCATTTAAAGTATTTCTTAAAGTGACTGAACTCGTAACAATTGGCGCCCAACGTGGGGCTTCTTCAGGACTTTCTTGAAATAATCTGTGTGACCTTGGACATTTCGTCTTGAAGGCTACCTGGACTCGGATATTTTATGGTGGTTACTCGCGCAATGGATGATCAATTAAAACAACTTGTTGACGCAATCAACTCTGTGAAGAGTGATATGGAGGCTAATCAAGAACAATCAAAAAATGATATGGCTGCTAATCAAGACCAATTAAAAAGTGATTTGACTGCAAGTTTAACGGCAAATCAAGACCAATTAAAAAATGAATTGACTGCAAATCAAGAACAATTGAAAAATGAATTGGCGGCTAATCAAGAACAAATGAAAAGTAATTTAACGGTGCTGAAAAATGACTTAGCTTCTAACCAAGAAAAAATTAAAAACGACCTTACTTCGGTAAAGACTGTGATGACTACTAGGGCCGTCCGAAGAGCTGACGGTGCCCGGGGCGAAAGTTTCCTGGCGCCCCCTCCCCCTCCCTTATTCACACAGAAAAATCAAGTTAATTATAACATCAGTGCATAATAAGCGTGAACGGGTCATACTTGAATTTATCTCACATTAATGAACAGAACAATCAAAGGGCAATGCATAATACAAATTAAAACATAAGCAATGAATCTGTTTCTAACATTTGTAAAACATTAATGCCCCGAAATTTTTTCCAAAAATGGAAATGTTTAAAATCCAAATTTTTATCTTGTATAATGTTATCCCACTAGATAAAAAACAAACAAGTAAAACTAAATTGGAAATTCATATTGATCAAACTAAGAACACGAACAAATAATTCGCTGATTATAAACAGAAAATGTATTTATTTTACAAATACTCAACTACATCGAAAATCGCTTAGAATTACGTTTTTGGAGCTCTAATTTCGGAAAATCACTGGCTCTAATATTACAAAATATGGTCTTACAAATTGCGTTTTAGGATTGCGTTTGAACACTTTTCCAGATCTACCTATTCATAAAACCTTTTCAAAGTTTGTCTAAAGTTGCGTTTCTGAAACTTCAATTTCGAAATGTTGCAGGGGAGAAGGAATTGATTTCAATCTATTCAAAAAAATAAAAACTAATCGGGAAGTCTCTGAGCTTCCCCCCTTACCCTAACGTCAATGACTAATACCCTATAATCCTTCCAAAGTATATTCCAAAGTATGTGTTTTTTTATAATGTTTTATTTTCTAGATTCATTTTTACCGAGCATGAAGATAATTTTGACAGCAGACGATACTTAAATAAAAATATTACTGGCCGTAAAATGAAATGCGGTTTTTTTTTTTTTTTTTTTTTTTTTGCATGAAAGAATTATATATGAATATTTTACATGCATTTCATTCTTAGAATTTGCATTTTAAATAAACATTTAAATAGAAAAAGCTGAATATTTACTTTAACAATTATGCAAAGTCGTATTAGTTTTTATTATCAACCTGTATCAACTATTCAACAGTAAACTAATTTTAATATTCTGTGTTACAATAAACTGCTACATTATTAGATATGCTACTTTACTGTCCAACCACAGATTGCATGGAATTTTCAAACGTCCAGATAAGACGAATCTAAATGAATAAGGGGGAAAAGTAAAAATTTGATGCGCGTATTCCGCTCATTTGAATGAGACTCTGCTTCTGCAAAAGCTGACATCGGTAAAAAGTAAGAGATTCGTCCATTTCCGGCTGTAAAACGGATGTTTGTCTTTCCATACAATACGTGGTCAAACAGTACTAAGGTATAAAAGTCGTATCTACAAATTACTAAGGGAAAAAGTGGTGACTGCGCAGATACCACATTTAAAGGCTTAGTATTTGTCACTTACGGGTTGAAATTGCCTTAGCAAACTCCGCAAACTGTGCAGTTACGACTTTTTTCTATAGCTTTTTTTTAATATTTCGCGTTCACAAATCGCCAAAAAACTTGACATTTAGGTAAATTAAATTACTAATGATCACCTGATGATAATAACTCAATTTTGATAAAATGTGCAGATACCACATCTGTGCTTAGCAGGGTAGAGATGTGGTATCTGCAGTTGAGCTCAAAATGAGAAATTGATGACTAAAGTTTTACAACTCGTTTCTTTGATTTATGACTTAATTAAATGCTCAACTTGCGGTTGTTGTTTCGTAAATAACTTATCTAAAAACCGTAAGAGTATTTTTGTAAAAATCTTAATTTAAAATTAATAAATGTAGTTACGACAAATTTTCTTTTCAAAACCTTTTTTCATGTACTAAGCTATTTTCACCATAAGTGACAATTACTAGGCATTTTTAGGGGTATCTGCATAGATACGACAAAAATAGCTTAGTAAAACGTGCTCAATGTATCTTACTACTATTATATATGCGAAAGTTTATATGGATGTTTGTTACTCTTTCACGCAAAAACTACTGAATGGATTTTGATGAAATTTTACAATAATATAGCTTATGCATCAGAATAACACATAGGATATGTTTCGTCCCGTTATGGGGGGCAAAACCCCCATAGGGGGCAATAATGCACAATTTTCATACAAATTCTGTAATATGGGGGTGAGGAAATACTTGTACATCTTAACATTATATGTCCATCGAAAGCTCTGATTTTTCTGCTGAAGATGGCACCTGTTCGAAAGTTCTAAGTAGAATAAAAAACGAGTTATAAGCTTTTTAGTTCCATGTTTGAAGGCTTTCGTTAACTCAATATAGCATTTAGTGTATCATCTGAACTCCGTGTCGATAGCGACAATGATATTGTTTACTATTTTTGCTTTTCGTCTGACTGTTGAAGGCTTTTCTCAAGTTAAATCTTAAAGTAAGGTATTTGCACAAGATGGGAAAATAATACATGGATTTGGCTGATTATTTTTCAGTTTAGCGCACCTTTGAGGCAATTAATGTTTTTTTTTTGAGCAATCACGATTGCTTATTGTTCTCATTTGACCGTTTTTGGTGTCCGTGCCTTTTTCAACTTGGACCATGGACACCAGCACCACCGCCCGTCCTCTGCTGGCGGCGCGGCGCGGCTGCTCCGGTTTTGAGCTATCCGATCTCCTGGTCGGATGCGTCCATGTCCTACACACACGCACGTTCACACACATACACACATACACTCACACACGCCTACGTACATACACACAGGTCTACGCACACACACAACTATGCACACGTAGGAGGAGAGGCAGGCTCGGGGGGGGGGGGGGGGGGGACAGGAGCCATTTCTAGAAACAATAACTACAAAGGGAAGGGTCCTGTCTTAGTTCGTGATTGCGAAAAACATAATTTGGATTCAAAATTTCAGAATTCAAATTAATTATTATTATTATTATTATTTTTGAGCAATCACGATTGCTTATTGTTCTCACTTGACAGTCCTTGATGTTCCGGTTCCTTTTTCAGCTTGGACCAGGGCTGCAGCACCACCGTCCACCGGCGGCGGCGCGGCTGGTCCTGAGCACTGTCCCCCGGAATCCACTTTTGCTGGGCGGTGGCGTCCATGTCCCACACACACGAACGCCTACACACACACACACACACACAAACGAACGCCTACACACACACACACGAACGCCTACACACACACACACGAACGCCTACACACACACACACGAACGCCTACACAGACACACGAACGCCTACACAGACACACAGGAACGCCTACACAGACACACACACGAATGCCTACACACACACACGAACACCTACACGCACACGCACGTACACAACACTCACTTACACACATGCATACATACACTTACGCACCCACACACATGCGCCTACACAAACACACGCTCGTGATTGCGAAAAACATAATTTGAATTCAAGATGCCAAAAATTCAAATTAATTTTTTTTTTTTTATTTGTGGTGATTTGGGTATTTGTGTTGATCGACCAGCAGGAATCTCGCCAAACGCTTTTTGCGGAATCATTTCAATAGCTAAGGCATTAGACATTTTTTTCAATTGTCGCTGTTTTTGAAGGTAAAGACTATGCAATATTCTTTCTGGGACAAGTATTCAAAAGTCTTGGCGCTACAGCTATTACAAAATTTGCATTAAAATGTAAAAATTTCGCCAAATTAATTTCCGTTAAAAGATCATTAAATACTAGTCAGGTATTGAAGTTAAAATTAATCCGCCAAATTAGTGAAACAACACGCTTAAATGACATTAAAACTACTAATCAATTTAAATTAATTCGCCAAATCTTTTTTTTTTTTAATCACCAGTCTCACCAGGCGACTACTTTAGCGCATTGGCGAATTATTGTAAATTTTTATGAAACTTTTAAATTTTTTTTTGTATGTGTGTGTGTTTTTATAAGGATAAATGATGCTAATTAGGATTTTGCGGAATCAATGTCCCTACTTTAATGGCAACAATGGCGAAACTGGGGACAAACCATTTTTTGGTAACTATTTGACCTCTGCCTGTGTTGACCATGAACTTGAATCGATTGAAAAAAACTACATCAACGTGAGCAAAGCCGCGGGTAAAAGCTAGTCATTAAATAATGCTGAAAACATCTGCTTTCTTTGGACTTAGCTGTTTCGCTTTATTTTGTTAATACAAATCTAACAGAATCTACCTTCTGAAAGATACCATTTTCAAAATTCTAGACAGTTAAAACTGTAATTCATAACAATTTTCTGTTTTTCATATTCAAAGAATGTGTTTTTTTTTTATAATGTTTTATTTTCTAAATTCGGAACTCCAGCGCTCGAATACGCTACCTTGCGGTGATTTATAAAACTGCGTCTGCACCTAAAACATTGCCACGTTGCGCATCACGTGTGTTTGTTGACGTAAACACAGGCAGTTTGTTCTGAGTATTTATTAACGCAATCGATGTGTCTTAGTTTGCTTTCAGCTACAGAAATTAATTCGTCCCTTAGTAGTATTCTCGAGCTTCTCAAAATAATGTTAGTTTTTCTTATTTCTTTCAAAAAAGTATTAAATGGTGGAAGCGTAAACAAGAAAAGTCTGGATTAACAAAATTGGATAACGTAATACCAGGTAAAATTTTTTATTGTTTTGTATGAATTTGTAAGAATATGAGTTTTTTTTAATCTTAAATTAATTTAACTAATCATATTTTACAGCAGCATTTAGTTGGAATGGACAGTATGCAAAATATTTTCTTGAATTTATTATCGTAGAACAAAATGAAAAATGTTTAACCGAGAAAGAATTTACTTTATTCCTTTTATTCTCAGCTGAAAGGTTTCGCCAAATTTGTTTAGGGTTATAGTAGTTTTGGTATTGTGCAAGCAAAGTAGCCTTGGCGAGTTTTCGCATTTTTAGTTAAACCATTTTTAATTTTTATCATGAGTGGAATAAAATGATAGTAAGATTACAGAATTCGATAAGTAAAAAGAAATAATGGTCAATCAACTGAAAAGAAAACTACCACCATATATAAACTGTGAGTACACATTTTATTTATATTGTTCTGAGTGAATTTGAATAAATATCAGTTTTTCAATTCGATGAAAAAAAAACGAACTTAACAACATTGACTGGACACTTTTCTTTAACCTAATTCCACATAAATGATTTAAATAACCTTTGTTACTACAGTATCCTACTGAAATAGACAGTATGCAAATAAATTTTCTTGAAAATATTTATCGCAGAACAGATTGAAAAATCCAGAAAGAACGTTAAGAATTTGAACAATAAAAAATAAAAGTTCGCCAAAAATCTGTTTATAGTGTTATGGTTTTAAAATTATGTGAAAGAATAATGTATCTTGACAAGATTTCGCATATCAGGTAAATCATTTCCATGACGAATGAATTAAATGCATGATTTCTTTGGATATCCAATCATATAGTCATAGAAATAAATTATCTAGTGTTAAATGTTACTCTTGACAGTCTGCCACGTATGTGCACTATGTGACAAAAATGTCAACAAATGCTGGAAATGTCACGAAACTGAACTTAATATGTACTAATGTATAGAAAAAACGGTACAAAATGAAAATGCCGTTCGAAGCGAACCAAAAATTTATGAATTCCGAATTCAACATCGTGAAAATGGCTGCTTCAGAACAACTTACTGTGTGTTCTGCATTAATTGTTTACTTTCGTAATACTTTTTGGTTTCTAATCTCTTTCTATATGGGTCAGAATATCCACAAGACTTTGAAAAATCTTTTCAAACGAATAAAGCGAAAAAATCATACATACGAACAAAAATCACAACACTTTTAGCATTTTCTTCGCTACCACATGCGTTTGTTTTAGTTTTCAATTCCGCCATTAGACAGTGACTGCAGTGCCCCCTATAGTTCGTTGGAGTTGCGAATTCATTTTTACTGAGCACGAAGATAATTTTGACAGCAGACGATACTTAAATAAAAATATTACTGGCCGTAAAATGAAATGCGGGTTTTTTTTTTTTTTTTTGCATGAAAGAATTAGATATGAATATTTTACATGCATTTCATTTTTAAAATTTGCATTTTAAATAAACATTTAAATAGAAAAAGCTGAATATTTACTTTAACAATTATGCAAGTTGTATTAGTTTTTATTATTAACCTGTATCAACTGTTCAACGGTAAAAACTAATTTTAATATTCAGTGTTACAATAAACTGCTACATTATTAAATATGCTGCTTTACTAAGGTATAAAAGTCGTATCTACAAATTACTAAGGAAAAAAGTGGTAACTCCGCAGATCCCTTAGCAAACTAAGCAAATTTGCAGTTACGACTTTTTTCTTAAAGCTTTTTTTAACATTTCGCGTTCCCAAATAGCCAAAAAAACTTGACATTTAGGTAAATTAAATTACTAAGGACCACCTGGTGACAATAACTCAATTTTGATAAAGTGTGCAGATACCTCATCTGTGCTTTAGCACGGCAGAATAGAGGTTTTTCGGTTGAACATAGTGGCCGTGATGATTGCCGCAAGCATGTTTTACTTAAAAAAGACATGCCGATCGTGTAAAAGGTACAGCTATTTTCAAGAAGTGAGTTTTTAAAATTAATATTTTAAGATCTTAAAGTATTCTGTATAGAATTTTTTATTCCGTATTACTATTTTCTGTTTCATATTTAAAATTTGTTAAGTATCATTGTTTTTGTCCTTTATACAGTTGCCAATTCATTACTGTTTAAATCTGAGGCAGCGCCCCCCCCCCCCCTGCAAAATGCTGTTACGATTTTGGATTTTGAAAAGTTGGTAGCTCTGTCTATAGTTAGATTGTTTCACGTTTTAGAATTTTTTCTGGGGACTTTCTAGTCATTTAAAGTTCACCTGGTTATATTTATCGCAGTTACTTTTTGGTAATTTTGTGCCGCGATCCTTTATTTTTTTTTTACTTTGTTCTGGCCCGCGGTCTGATGATGGAGTGTTCGTCCAACCCTGTGTGTATGAAATTTGTTTACAACATTTGACTCTGTTTCTCATTGGGGGGGGGAGGGGGAAAAGAAAACATGAATTCACCGTAAAAAAATATTTTCGCCTGCTTTTAGAAGAGGTTATAAATTTTCTCAGGTATCGCTCAACCCGAAAATATGTTGCTGGGGTAATTGATCTCGAAAATGTTAAGTTACCAGCCTCGTTGACCTTGGTGAGCAACGTTCATCCTTGAACTTCAAGTTAATGGCACATGTTCCGTTGACCTTGAGAAAGGAGGAGCAGTTTTTGTAGAGCTCACTTGATATGACTTGTTTTCTCTTATGCTATAGTTTTCACGAAAATCATAATGGAATTTCGCGACAATGAAATTTCTATGGAAATTGAAAAGAAACATCTGTTGAAATATAAACATTCGTCGCAATGAAAGTACACCTCATGAACTAGAAAATACCCAAAACTAAATTTTAAAATCTCGTGTGCTTTTTCGAATAATTGTTTTGAATTTTTATTCAATGTTGAGAAAAAAAAGTTGAGTAGAAATAATATCAAAGGTCATGCAATACATCGGGGAATCAGGGATGTCATGGCGCAGACTGCGCCATTGAAACTTTTAGGGGGGTGTTTAAAGGGGTATTTTTCTCTTTTTTGGGCTGGAAACTCTTACTTTGGGGGGGGGGGAGGGTGCTCCCTTGCTCTTGGGAAAGGGGGGCGGCACCCCTGCAGGTATGAATATTTTTTTCAAAACTTTGTCCAATTATTTGTGATAGACAGAGATCCGCTGGGAGCACTGCTATTTTTTACACTGTAAAAAATAAAGTTTAATGTTTCGCCAAGAAAAAGGTTAAATCTAACAGAACTTTAGCTGCTACTACAGTGAAACCTGTGTAAGTTGACCACTTGCGGTGCACTACTTTAGTGATCAACTTAAACAGGTGGTCAACTTAAACAGGTTATCTTATATGATAAAGGCTAATTCCGTGCCTGAAAAAAACGGTCAACTTAGACAGGTGGTCAATTTTACAGGTTTTACTGTGCTATCATATAAGTTTTATCATTTTAATGAGGCTTTCTCACTTCGCAAATACTACCATGATATTAGTGAAACTTTGACAGGCCCGAATCTACGTACCTGCAGACCCTGCAGTGCGGGGGTCCCTCCCACAGTGCAGAGAGACCCATGACCGAAGAAACCAAAAAAAAAAAAAAAAAAAAACATCAAAGCTTAACAACAGCCCAGTTCTGCATGCCCTGGCTTAGGGGCGGTAACTTACTGCTAAATTACGGTATAAATGTTTCGTTCCTAACTTTAGGTGGTTTTCTGACAAAATATGAATGTAGTGTGGTTGCACATGATTTTACTCTTCGTTTTTACACCAACTTCAAAAACAATGTTTAAAAGTAGTGTCGATGGTGTTCAAAGATTTTTTTTTTTTTTTTTTTTTAATTTTTAGTGCAATGTTTAGCTGCAGTTTTGGTTCTTTTTTTCCCGAAAATATTTTTTGGGACATTTTAATCAATTTTTAGTGCATTTAGTCCGGGTTCTGTTCATTAATCGTTGACTAAAATGTAAAAATAGTGATATAGTCAAACGCCAGATTATTTTTCTCTAACATTATGCTATTTTTTCCCTAGTAATTTTGTGTGTTGAAGATGCCTGTTCCGAATGCTGGATACAGTCAGGGTCCCAGCTGCTTCGATCGTATGAAGTCGGGCTTTTGCATTGGGATGTGCGTGGGTTTGGGGGCAGGTGTCCTCCTGGGCGGATTCGCGGCCCTCAGGTGAGTGTGTCCTTCTTTCAATCCTTTTTTCTTGCGTGGTAGTTGTTGATTCACATTGTCTTCTGAGGACTGATTTAAATCAGTCAAGAACTAAAGCGCCTGATATATATATATATATTTTACTGAATGAGAAGAACGTAGTTATAAAACATTTTTTTTTTTTTTTTGTGGAAACAAGTGCTTCATTTAATGGCTCGACAGACTGAAAAACATCCCCCTGTATTCTATTCAAATGTATTAAGGTATAGACGGACTGTTGACTGCCCGCCTTGTCTAGTGGTCAGTAGAGTCTGACTGTGATGGGGAGGTCCTGGGTTCGAATCCCGGCTCAGGCACGGATGTACTTTCTCTCTCCTGACCTTTCTTTGTGTGAATGGTTGCCTACCCTATAAATGGGTCCTTATGGCATGTGTGTACTGTGGAAGTCTTAACTTCACACAAAATTACGGTACAGTTGGAAAAGTGTAGCAGTACACACCAAAAATCGCCAGCCTAGCTGGCACACGACTGAAACAACAACAACAAAACTAGCGCGTTTCCCAATTTCAAATGTTGTTCGAGCCTTTAGTCTTTTTTTTTTTTTTTTTAAATAAAATCTCATGAATTAAAGTATTTTGAATCGTATGAAAATAAATATTTTCCATAAAACAAATATGACAAAAAAAGAGAAAATAATAGGTTAAAAAAATTAAATAAACGCGTTCTTGTAGCAGAATGAACTAAAAAGTGAAAAATAATTTCTGAATGTAAAATATGTTCATCAGCAGGACGATGGCCCACTGCATAGTATAACTTATTTTTAAAA
Source organism: Uloborus diversus (assembly GCF_026930045.1). Lineage (NCBI taxonomy): Eukaryota > Metazoa > Arthropoda > Arachnida > Araneae > Uloboridae > Uloborus > Uloborus diversus. The sequence goes on along the minus strand of NC_072736.1, from coordinate 26,621,571 downwards.
TTAGCTGAAAATAATAAGAGTAAAATCAGTGGTTGGAAAAACTACATTTTTTTTTGTAGTGAACTACAACTACTTTGTTACAAATGTAGTTAACTACAAACTACTTCTGAAATGTAGTCGCTTAGTCGCTACTTTGCTACTTTCCAAAAAATAAGTAAATACAAAGCATACACAATAGGTTGTCCCTCAAAAAAATGAAAGTCAATTTTTCAAATTGCATACACTCTTGTATTTTTCCTCTTGGTGTAAAAACAATCGTGAAAATAAATTACTTTTAAATTTAAAAAAAAAAACACCTTTAAAAAATACCCAGGAACTAAAAAGCAAAAAATAACTGATTACACTTACATTCTATTTCCTACCCAAACATAGAAATGAAATTTATTTTAATTAAATGAAATTCCAGTACAAAAATCAACTGAACTAAACACCGAATTATAAAATAATCACTGATTTAAACTGCTATACGATAAATTATTTTAAATACCTAACTAGTTATATACGATCTCTTAATTTTTAATAACCTTTTGAAGTCGGGGCCGCCTATAAACAACTACATAATGCAACTGACAGCCCACCGAATTCTGAATTAAACACTAATTTAACTATACGCGAAATTAGTCTTTAAAACTAAACCTACTCAGTTACGTTAGGTAGTAGTTTATAGGAGACCCCGATTTCAAAAGGTTATTAAAAATTAAGAGATTGTATATAACTAGTTAGGTATTTAAAATAATTCATCGTATAGCAATTTAAATCAGTGTTTATTTTATAATTCGGTGTTTAGTTCAGTTGATTTTTGTACTGGAATTGTAAAATAAATTTCATTTCTATGTTTGGGTTGGAAATAGACTGTAAGTGTAATCAGTTATTTTTTGCTTTTTAGTTCCTGTGTATTTTTTGAAGTGGTTTTTTTTTATGTATTTAAAAGTAATTTATTTTTTGCTTGTTAGTGGTGTAAATAACACGGCGAGCGTCTTGGAGACTTTCGACGACTGTGTAGAAAGGCTTTTGCAAATGCGTAACTAATTACAAAAAAAATTGTCTTCATCATTAGTTGTTCAACTTTATCAAAGTTTGCTTGCCGCAAGCAAATGCACGAGTCACTAAAAAAAAAATAAATAAACGAAATCGCTTTAAGTTTAAATTTGTAAAATTGTAAATTTTAGAATTGTAATATTGTAAATTGTAATTTATGTTTCACAATACGTGTCATGTAACTCGTGATAAAAGTCGCATGTTTCTTCACATGGCCCCACTATAAATGAAGTTTAAAAATTCCACTAGAATGAATTTTATGTTTGCTTCAGAGAATCCTTAATTCAAAATTTTCATTAGCATTACTCCTAATAATATATTTTTTTAGTACTTTCTTTAACTATAGGTAAAGAAAGTATATACCTTTGTTTTATGGCTTTTGTTTATCAATGGGTTTTATATTTAATCGTTTGTGAGGGAAATTGCATGAAATTTATTGTTTTACCCTTAACTTTTCCCTAAAGAACAAATAGGGTAAATCAAAGATTTGGAACCTAAGTTAGACCACCCCTAAACAAAACCGCCACTAAACAAAAAAAAAAAAAAAAAAGCATAAAAACCGGTTCACTAAATGAGACGATATACAAAGTTAATAAAGTACAAATCGATTTAAATGTGAGTATGAAATTTGAAGAGTTCCCTCAATTTCATCAAACCTGAACTTGATGACCAATAGACCGCCGAGGAAGTAGTATACCATTTCAAATAAAAAAAGAATTTTTCTTATCGGTACAGGCAGGGGCGTGCATAGAAATTTTGGAGCCCATTATAAATGACTTTTCCGGACCCCTCCCCATATTGTTAACCCTATATTTCACCCTTAGTTATAAAAATATTGGGCCCCCTTTAGGCTCGGGCCAACAGATGTCCCTCCCCCCTCCCTGTGCACGCCCCTAAGTACAGATGTCTTCGAGTATTTATGGAACATTGTACAAAGGAAAAATACAAATACAAATACAAATGTGACGACCAGCAACAGGCTCTGGGCCCAGCTAGGCTGGTCCTAGTCAATTAATTAGTCCCCAATGAAGATCAATGGCCCTCTTAAAGCTATCCACTCCCTTGCTCATTACCGCCTCTTCCGGTAAGCTATTCCAAGTGCCCACAACCCTGCTAAAGTAGTAGTTTTTCCTGATTTCCAAGTTAGCCTGAGATTTAAATAGCTTAAAACAATGACCCCTTGTTCTGCTTTTCCCGCAAAAATTTAATCCATTTACATCTTTCATTTTGATAAATTTAAATAACTGAATCATGTCCCCTCTGACTCTCCTTTGCTCCAGGCTGTACATGTTAAGCCTATTAAGTCTGGTATCATAACCTAAATCTGAGAGTCCCCTTACTAATTTAGTTACCCTTCTTTGAACCCTTTCCAATACAAAAATATCTTTCTTCAGATAAGGCGACCAAAACTGAACAGCATACTCCAAATGAGGTCTTACTAAACTCCTATATAAAGGCAGAAGAACTTTCTTAGATTTGTTTGAAATAGATCTATTGATGAACCCAAGCATTTTGTTGGCTTTGTTACTATCAATACTGCACTGTTGACTAAACTTGAAGTCCTGATTTATAAAGACACCCAGATCCACAACATTTTCTGCCTGATTTATGACGGAACCCTGTAAACGATATAAATCCGACGAGTTCAGAACCTCCTCTTTTTTTTTTTCTTTTTTGAAGCCTGCTAATTAATGTAACCCTAATTTCAAACTGAACTGGCGGCATCGTGAAATAGTAAATCTGGAATATTGGGCAAACTTCAGAAATCATACACAGTTATAATGTATATTATTAAAGAATATAAATTAAATCGTGGGGGAGGGGTGGTCTGTATTCAATTCCTCCGCAATTGAACACCAAATATATTTTAAAACTGGAATATTAAATAAAAAACATTATATTTTAGTGCCTAAATAAAGTTATTTATTAGTAAATAAAATATTAAGGTAATTGATTCAACTATTAAAGCAGCAAAATAAATTTAATTTACTGCTTTGCTACGCAGTAATAAATACATTAGTAACACCTATAATAATAAATTAGCAGGCAGCGCAGCGTTGCGAAAATTAATCATCCATGTGCCGCGATAATTAAATATATATCGTTTAAGAGAAAGCCAAAATCTTAGGTGTGAAAATATACCGATCACAGCAAAACCACGTGACCGTGACGTATGAAATTTAAAGTTTCTTCGATTTCACCGAGACCCCTTATCAGATCCAGACCAAGTTACAATGGGATCATCTGGGAAGTATACCCTTCCAAAGAAAAATTTTTTTTTTTCAAATAGATCCAGTAGTGTTGGAATAATTCGATAACATACATAAAAAGCCGCAATACGAAATCATAACCTCCTTTTTTGAAATACCTGAGGTTAGCTCGTATTTTTATTAGTCTTATTTCTCATTGCATCTGCTGATGTACTTGTGTAAAATTTGCACCAGTCAAATTCGTTTGAACATCATTGATTTTTTTTTTTTTTTTTTTTTCAGTTTATTTGAAAGTAGTTTCCAGAAATCGCTACAAACTACTATTTTTTTGTAGTTAACTACTCACTACACTACTTTTTTTAAAAAGTAGTGCGCTACACTACAAACTACTCAAAAATGTAGCTACTATAGCGTCGCTACTTGTAGCGCGCTACTTCCAACCACTGAGTAAAATAATTGTCTAAACAATTAATTTTATTGTAAAAATAGCGTGGGGGACTTGATATCAGATTTAAATTTCTCATCGCGAAGCTTAAACGTTAGCGCTTTGCAATGGCGCAGAATCCATGCAAAAGTATATAAATGCAGAGCACTCACACTTCTTTTCACATTACAGTTAATTTTGTGGTTAATTACTAGAGGACCCGACAGACGTTGTTCTGATCAAACTTTATAAATTGAAAAGTTAAAAAAATTCAATAAACTACTAAGTGTTTGAACCGTTCTGTTGAAAAAAATAAGTAAAAAAAAAAATGTTTTAAGCTACTATGGTGTCAGAGTGCGCATATTTATTACAACTTGATTTATCTAATGCCCACTGAGCAGTTGTTTCATAAACTATTTTTTCTCCTGTACTTGCTAGTTTGTTCCTTCAGCCATATTCTGTGGATAAAAAGCGTCCTCAGATATTAAGTGTAAAAATCTAACTACCCATCTAGAAAAAACGGGAAATCCCGCTGCAACATCCCCCATATGAAAAAGAATAAAACAATCGAAAGGATATCGTTTAGAAAAAGATAAAGGAAAAAACAGTTCTCTGAATAAGCGAAAATCACTCATCCCTCCCCCGCTCTCGATGTAAAATAAACATTCTTCAACTTAAATGACTAAAAACTCTAAAAACGAAAAAAAAAAATCTTTGCAATTTGAAATATTTTGCCAAATAAACAAAAAAAAAAAAAATACAGTAAATTACATTTTAAACTGTAAACAAATGATCACGCAACTCTATTGTTTATAGCCAAAGTCACCAAGTCACCACGTTACTGTAATACAGCCAATCAGTTAGCGAAGTCAACTCCGACCGATTGGCAGTCCGACCTTTTGAACGAAAACTTTTTAAACTTTATATATTGCCTAATTTGTTCTTTCCACCAAAGATAAAGATCTTCCACTGCACTGATCTTTTGTGTAAAGAACTACCCTGTTGTAATTTATCTGGATGAAAATAAAATTTGTTTCGTCTTTAAATTCCATCATCTTTTCCTTTAATAATGTACTGATTAGTTTGATAATCCTTAAAGTATTCTTGACAATTCGCAACTCCAACGAACTATAGGGGGCACTGAAGTCACTGTCTAATGGCGGACTTAAAAAAAAACTAAAACAAACGCACATGGTAACGAAGAAAATGCTAAAAGTGTTGTGATTTTTGTTCGTACGTATGATTTTTTCGCTTTATTCTTTTTAAATTAATTTTCAAAGTCTTGTGGATATTCTGGCCCACGTAGAAAGAAATGAGAATTCAAGAAGCATTACTAAACGTCAAAGATTAATGCAAACTACGTAGTTCGTAGTTCTAAGCAGCTATTTCCACGATGTTGATTTCTTTTCACTTATCGAATTCTGTAATCTTACTACCATTTTATTCCACTCATGATAAAAATTAAAAATGATTTAACTAAAAACGCGAAATCTCGCCAAGGCTACTTTGCTCGCACTATACTAAAACTATAACCCTAAACAAATTTGGCGAAACCTTTCAGCTGAGAATAAAAGGAATAAAGTAAATTCTTTCTCGGTTATTCATTTTGTTCTACGATAATATATTCAAGAAAATATTTTGCATACTGTCCATTCCAACTAAATGCTGCTGTAAAATATGGTAAGTTTAATTAATTTAAGATTAAAAAAAACCCCATATTCTTACAAATTCATACAAAACAATAAAAATTTTTACCTTGTATAACGTTATCCAAGTTTGTTAATCCAGAATTTTCGCTTTCACCAATTATTAAGGAAATAATGAAAACTAACATTATTTTGAGAAGCTCGAGAATACTACTAAGGGACGAATTAATTTCTGTAGCTGAAAGCAAACTAAGACACATCGATTGCGTTAATAAATACTCAGAACAAACTGCCTGTGTTTACGTCAACAGACACACGTGGAACGCAACGTGGCAATGTTTTAGTTTCATTTGCAGTTTTGTAAATCACCGCAAGGTAGCGTATTCGAGCGCTGGAGTTCCGAATAGTGCGAAAACTCAGATGGATTTGCGTCGAGAAACAAAAGAAATGAAGACTTCACTCTCTCTCTTTCTCTACTTTTTATCTACTCTCAATTCGGAACTCCAGCGCTCGAATACGCTACCTTGCGGTGATTTATAAAACTGCGAATGCAACTAAAACATTGCCACGTTGCGCTCTACGTGTATCTGTTGACGTAAACGCGGTCAGTTTGTTCTGAGTAACGCATTCAACATGTCTAAGAACGCCTTCAACAACAGAAATTAATTCGTCCCTTAGTAGTATTCTCGATCTTCTCAAAATAATGTTAGTTTTCCTTATTTCTTTCAAAAAAGTATTAAATGGTGGAAGCGTAAACAAGAAAACTCTGGATTAACAAAATTGGATAACGTTATACCAGGTAAAATTTTTTATTGTTTTGTATGAATTTGTAAGAATATGAGTTTTTTTTAATCTTAAATTAATTTAACTAATCATATTTTACAGCAGCATTTAGTTGGAATGGACAGTATGCAAAATATTTTCTTGAATTTAATCGTAGAACAAAATGAAAACTGTTTAACCGAGAAAGAATTTAATTTATTCCTTTTATTCTCAGCTGAAAGGTTTCGCCAAATTTGTTTAGGGTTATAGTTTTGGAATTGTGCGAGCAAAGTAGTCTTGGCGAGATTTCGCGTTTTTAGTTAAACCATTTTTAATTTTTATCATGAGTGGAATAAAATGATAGTAAGATTACAGAATTCGATAAGTAAAAAGAAATAATGGTCAATCAACTGAAAAGAAAACTACCACCATATATAAACTGTGAGTACACATTTTATTTATTTTGTTCTGAGTGAATTTGAATAAATATCAGTTTTTCAATTCGATGAAGAAGAAAAAAAACGAACTTAACAGCATTGACTGGACACTTTTCCTTAACCTAATTCCACATAAATGATTTAAATAACCTTTGTTACTACAGTATCCTACTGAAATAGAAAGTATGCAAATAAATTTTCTTGAAAATATTTATCGCAGAACAGATTGAAAAAGCCAGAAAGAACGTTAAGAATTTGAACAATAAAAAATAAAAGTTCGCCAAAAATCTGTTTATAAGGTTATGGTTTTACAATTGTGTGAAAGAATAATGTATCTTGACAAGATTTCGCATATCAGGTAAATCATTTCCATGACGAATGAATTAAATGCATGATTTCTTTAGATATCCAATCATATAGTCATAGAAATAAATTATCTAGTGTTAAACGTTACTCTTGACAGTCTGCCACGTATGTGCACTATGTGACAAAAATGTCAACAAATGCCGGAAATGTCACGAAACTGAACTTAATATGTACTAATGTATAGAAAAAACGGTACAAAATGAAAATGCCGTTCGAAGCGAACCAAAAATTTATGAATTCCGAATTCAACATCGTGAAAATGGCTGCTTCAGAACAACTTACTGTGTGTTCTGCATTAATTGCTTACTTTCGTAATACTTTTTGGTTTCTAATCTCTTTCTATATGGGTCAGAATAACCAAAAGACTTTGAAAAATCTTTTGAAATGAATAAAGCAAAAAAATCATACATAACAACAAAAATCACAACACTTTTAGCATTTTCTTCGTTACCACATGCGTTTGTTTTAGTTTTTAATTCCGCCATTAGACAGTGACTGCAGTGCCCCCTATAGTTCGTTGGAGTTGCGAATTGACATATATCACAGTAGGAAATTTCAATTACAAAAAGCAGAGCTGACTTTCTTATTGTCCTTTGGCAACGGGTTAAATATTTATTTCAGCTCTCGCTCAACAATAGGTTAAAATAAATATTAATCATCTTACTAATATTATATATGCGAAAGTTTGTCTGTATGGATGGATGTATGGATGTATGGATGGATGTATGGATGTTTGTTACTCTTTCACGCAAAAACTACTGAACGGATTTTGATGAAACTTTACAATAATATAGCTTATGCATCAGAATAACACATAGGGTAGTTTTCGTCCCGTTATGGGGGGCAAAACCCCCTTAGGGGGGCAATAAAACACAATTTTTGTATAAATTCTCTAATATTGGGATGAAAAAATACTTGCACATATTTACATTATATGTCCATCGAAAGCTCTGATTTTTCTGCTGAAGATGGCACCTGTTCGAAATTTCTAAGTAGAATAAAAAACGAGTTATGAGCTTTTTAGATCCATGTTCGAAGGCTTTCCTCAACTCAATACAGTATTTAGTGTATCATCTCAACTCCCTGTCGATAGCGACAATTGTTGTATTGTTGACTTTCTTTGCTTTTCGTGATTGTTCAAGGCTTTTCTCAAGTCAAATCTTGAAGTAAGATTTTTGCACAAGATTGGCAAATAATACATGATTTGGCTGATGATTTTCCATTTAAACGGAACTTTAAAGTAATTAATGGTTTTTATTATTATTTATGCTAAATGAACACTTACTCATTATCCAAACAACCAGCAGATCGCCAAAATTTTTGCAGAAAGATTTCCGTAGCTGATGCATTTGGCAGTTTTTTCAACGTTGCTGTTTTTGAAGCCGAAGACTACGTCATAATGTTTCTCAGCTTTCACCATGTAAACAAAATATCGCCAATCAAAGAATTTTCAAAAGACTTTTTTTACTGTGTTAAATAATCCAGCAACTAAATTAGGCAAATCCATAAACAGCACAAAAACTTCCATTAATTTTCCTTTTTGCACAATTTCAAACACTCACCAAATTTTATTACTTATTTTGGTAACATTTCGGATGAAACTGTTTAGCGCCATTTTATGGTGACCAAAAATATCTCAGCATCTGGCGACGATATCTCTGTAACGAAAATTAATATCATATCGTTTTACAAAGTAAGGAAAGAATGGGGGAGCATCATCGAAGGTACCTCGAAACGACTTTCGCAAATTCGGTAAAATCGCACCAAGAGCCACAATGATTGAAATTTCCCGAAATAACTAAAGCAAGTATAAGGGGATTACGAGCGCAGCTACTTTTTTTTAATCACTTCGTACTTCATTAGCCATACAGAGAAGGTTTTAGACTCCATGTTAAAAAAAAAAGTATCAACAGATTAATCTTTTTAAACATGAGAAGATTAATTTCATGTTTTTTAAATTTGTATATGCTTAAATATAGTGCTTTCGTTTCTAAATCAATACTACTTTGTTTTTATACTTATTGCTATTTTAGTTTTATGGGTAAGGAAGAAACTCGATTTTTAATCACGTCAAAAAGATGTGTTTTAAATTCTTTTACTTAAAACAGAAAACAAAAGCAAGTAACGATTTTTTCTAATAATTATTACTGACCCAGGCAACGCCGGGTATTTTTGCTAGTTTGGGAGATATAACCATCCAATGTTTAAATTAATTAATTAAATAACAAAAACGTTTCCGATTCGATCCATAGTGCTTCGAAACCATGCTTGCCACAATTTAAATACACACAAAAAATGTGATCAAAATCGGTCCAGCCGTTTAAAAGCCTTATGGCGACAAACGTCCGCACAGAAGATTTTTATATATTGAGATTTCATTCTTATTATTTTAAGCTTATTTTTAAAAAAAATGAGTTATACTTATACTAGGCTGTGAGACATTGTCCCGCTTATACGAATAAAACCTTCCGGAACCAAATATTTCCCCATATACACAAGGGGAACGACGTAGATCATCCCCCTTGTGTCTATACTAGTGTAACTAGTAGACAAGGGCGCATATATGCAAAATTTTAAGGGGGAGGGGAGCTCAAAAATTTTCCCCAAGGTTTAACAGAATATTTTCCCCATGGAAATCGATTTCAGTACAGATTAGCGATATTAAAATTTGACCTTTTTAATAACTTATTCATTAATGGCTGGAAAAGAATTTTTTATACATTTTTGCAAAGAAAAAAGCACTAAAAAGCAAGAAAGTTTCATTTCTAAGGGGGGGGGGGGGGGGCTTGAGCCCCCTTGCCCCCCTATATGTGCACCCTTGGTAGTAGACTCTTAAATTGGTGTCCGTACGAGAGTTTTCTGATATATTAAGGCTTACTCCCAACAAAACATAAATGTGAAAAAGAAGCCAAGTTCGGTTGAAATAAGGTGTGGGAAAGACGGTGTCACCGACAAAAAAAGTTCAGATCTAAACAGTTACCAAATTCCATAGCAATTCCTCATAGAAGTTGGATTTTCCCATGTTCTTCAATTCATTTAGAAAATAATTTTTTACTTTCTTTGATAATGGATTTTAAACTTGTAGCAAGTTTTAGTCATCACTATTTTTTTTTTTTTTTCAAACTCGCCAAGTTTTAAATCCAATATCAAAGACAGTAAAAAATTGTTTTCTAAATGAACTGAAGAACATGGGAAAATCCAACTTCTATGAGGAACAGCTATGGAACTTGGTAACTGTTTAGATCTGAACTTTTTTTGTCGGTGACACCGTCTTTACCGCACCTCATTTCAACCGAACTTGGCTTCTTTTTCACATTTATGTTTTGTTGGGATATCATTACTTTTTGAAAAGCTAAATCAAAGGTTATGTTCTAATTTAGACAGTTATAAATGAAAAGCGTATATTACAAATATATGATTTCCTTTTTTTTTTTCCCTGCTGTTACGGTGCACTGGTTTGCGGTTTCTTTTTATTAGAAGTTATGAAGGTATTTATAACTGGGGACTTGGCGCGATCGCCAATTTTGGGCAATAATCATCTGTTTTCCCATTTATCAGTAAGGCCAACGTACATTAGCTCTTGTGCTCAGATTCATCTCAAAATCAGTCTGGAGTTTATTGTTCGGAGTCTTAGCAATTTTCATAATTGTCGACTCATCTCAAAATCAGTCTGGAGTTTATTGTTCGGAGTCTTAGCAATTTTCCTAATTGTCGACAAATTTGAGGAAGCAAAATGGCTCATCTCAAAATGAGGTCTGGAGTTTTTTTATTGTTCGGAGGGATTATCATAGAGATCGTAAAATATGGCGAATTTGTGAAAATATTTCTCAATTGTTGAAATTATTGCTGCCATTTTTGCTCCTCATGTAAAACTTTGCATTAATTCGAGATCAAAAGTTTTTATAAATTTTTAAAGCCGGGTTATTTTTGATTTTAAATGCTTAGCTCTAGATTTGATATTTTAATTATTTGATGGATCATTTTTCATTTTAGCGGAACTTAAAGTATTGTTTCAAGCCCCATTTTGGTTAAAAATTAAATTGTTAATTTAAAACATCAACAACCTTGTTTTGGTAACGTTTGACGAGCCCATTTGTTTTTGATTTATTTGACGAAATATTTTGCAATCGCGCGGTGAAGTGATTACGCCCATGATGCTCATAAACAAGAAGTTCTGTCTAGAACTAGACGAGCCTACTTTCCCGTATGCCCATACTACTTTCTAGTACCTGATCAATAATCTCAAAAATAGCTAAAATCGCAAATTTTTTTCAAACATATTTTAAAATACTTTAAGCTGATTTCTAGGAATAAAAATTTTCCTCACTCATCTAAAAAAATAGATGCGTAAAAAAAAAAAAAAAAAAAAAAAAGCAGCAACTTTTAAACAAAGCAGCTAATACACTTTTTCCCATTAAAAAAATCTTTAACAGGCTTTCAAAACGAAAGAATAATAATTAAAATTAATAATCGCATTAAAATGAATACATGATATCAAAAAAAAAAAATCGTTTTCTTTTTCCCCTGTTGGCCAAAAAACATTATTTTAAATGAATTAATGCACTTACCAAAAAAAAAAAAAAAAAATGTAAACTTAAAGAAATAATTTTCTTTGTCAAAAAAAAAATCGTCTGCGCATATCTTAATGTAGAAACATAAATGACTTCGAGTTTATTCGCCAAAAACTGAGTACCTAAATTGTAACTTTAGCGTAACAATAAAAACAAGTCATATCAACAATAATTATTTCGCAGTTAAAACCATAGCTGCGGAGTCGGAGTCAATCTCATTTTGAGATAAAGGAGTCGGAGTCGAATATTTAAGAATCGGAGTCGAGTCATTTGTCCTCCGTGTATAAATTTTTGCCAAAACTACGAAGTCAGAGTCGAAGTCGGGGAGTCGGAGTCCGATTAATTGTCGGGCACAGGAGTCGGGAGTTGGAGTCAAGTGGCCCCTAAATTCTCGGAGTCGAAGTCTGGAATTTGGTGTCAGGAGTTATTTAGAATAAAATTTGTTTGAAGTAAATCCGCCTTCAAGTGCGTAGTCTACATTGACTTTCAGTTTCCCCGTAGGCGCTATTGTTAAGCGATTTTGAACTGTTCAAAATTGAACGGAAAAATTGTTCAAATCAAAAAGATATTTTATATACAAGTTTTTCATCAAAATCTTTTTTCTACAAAGCTTGTTTGAAGCAAATTCGCCTCACAGTTCGGGATTGCCTTGAATTTCCCCGTAGGCGCTAATGTTAAGTTTTTTTGAACTGTTCAAAATTGAACAAAAAATAGTTCAAATCAAAAAGTGAAATATGGGAATGAGGTGTCCTCGCCGAGATCTTTCGAACAAAAAAAAGTTTTTTCGAATCGGACTATTCATTCAAAAGTTATTAGGGGGGGGGGGGCAGACAGACAGACAGACCGACAGACATTTTTCCCCATCTCAATACCCTACTTTCCAATTTTTAATTTTTCAATATTTATCTAATTATTTTATTTATTTTTGACTTTTTTTTTTTGTTTTTCGGGATATTTTTAAGATGCATTAAGCCTTCTTTCATGCTTTTTTCTTCTTTCTCTGACTTTTACTGGGAAAGTAGGCTAAAAAATAGCGTAGTTTTTTGCTATTTTAATGTGGTTTTTTGACTTTTTAGATTTTTCCCTTTACATATGAATGAAAATCTTGAACTACTATGATATACCCCCCCCCCCCCCCCCAAATCGGAAATTTGGCAACTTTTTTTTTTCTCGCCAAGCAAAATACCTGTTTTTAGCGCCTTTTTTTTCTTGTTAAGTTGGATTCTCCCTAAATACATATAATTAATACATAAAAAATACGGAATCATTAAATACAAAAAAAAAACCCCTAAAAAATAAAATGAATACATAAAAAATACAAAGTTCTGACTCAAAATTCCCTGGAACTTTTCAACAACAGTAGGCATATTGAAAGTTAAAAGATAAAAATAATTAATAGAAAAAAAATATTAAATTGGAAAATAGAACGAGATTTGCAGCAAAATACAGTAAGTCATAAATTTGCTTCATCACTTCACAAAAAAATGGCGAATGAATGAAATGGCGCTAAAACATACATGAAATCCAAAATTTTGCCACAAAACTTTAAAAAAAAAAAAAAAACTCAAAAAATGGTACAAAATACAAGAAAGTACTAAATTTGGCAATAGCAAAAACCTAAAAGCTGAAAAAACCTAAATTGACAACACCAAAATAAGGAACCTAGCAACCCTAAAAAGTCCGTAGGGAGTGCCAGATTCGGCGCGTAATTTTTTTTGGGGGGCGGGGAATATATCAAAGTTATACGGAAAATCTATCTTTATGCCAAATTTCAAGTATGTGAGACACTTGGAAGTTCGTAAACATTTTGATGAGTGAGTGAGTGAGTGAGTGAGTCAGTGAGTCAGTGTAAAAAATGACACTTTTCAGATAGTAATAATTCCATAACTATAAAAGGTACCTTCATGAAATTTAGGATTATAGGTCTGCTAGGCTATTAGACATACAAAATTTCAAGCTCGTAGATTTAATAGTTTGTGAGAAATGAGGGAGTCAAAAGTAGCTTGAAATGGTTCGTGTAAGATACACAGTGGCAGATGTGTCGCCGGATTTCCGAACTTGGCTGACACACTGCCGTGTGTCTAAATGTCACACTCTCAGGAAATTAAAAGCTTAGTATAAGAGGGGTGTTCGTTTGGAGGAGTTTTTACTGTATATGTTTAAGTGCTAAACGCTTAGGAGATTCCTAGATGGATGCTCTCACATGTAGCCAGGGGCTCCCGGATAGAAAGTCAAGGGAGGTTAATGCAGGGGTCGAAGTAGTCCTATATATCCTATATTTCGTATATTTTCAAAAAAAAAGCATCAAAATCGTCCTATATTTCCTATATTTTTCAAAAATGTCCTATATTTCCTATATTCCCGTTTTTTACCCAATATATCTTTTAAAAGGAACAGTAAATAAACTTTCTGACATCGGATTTTTCGTTGAAAATATGTGCCCAAACGAATTTCAAATTAAAAAACTCAACGGACTAAACCCTACGACAGGCATCTTCATTCATTGGCTACAGCAATGTGACGTCTCTCTATAGTGGGTGGAGTTTCGAGAACTAAATCTGAAGTTGGTTTTAGAATTTTGCGTTGGGGGGGGGGGGGGGGGGCAACTGCCATTTGTTTTGTTTTCCATCATGGTTTTTGTTGGTATATTTTGTGTTCAGTGCATTTTCTGATTGGAATGTTCTAATCTTCTTTTTGCAATCTTTTTTTTTTTTTTTTTTTTTTTTTTTTTTTTTTTTTTGTGGAATTTTGGGATCGTGGAATGTTAGCACCTTATGATGTTATAACGTAGTTTGTGGTAATAAGTAGAATTATAATGGCGAAATTAGCATCGCTCAACAAAATTTCGTGTGGAGTGGTTGAATCAGGAGGATATTAATTGTACAAATTTTGGTGCATGGTGCACTAAAGGAAAAGATAATTTTACCGCTTTTTGCCGTTTTTGCAACTGTTCAGTGCCCATAAGCAATAGTGGATTTTCACAATTGAGGCTGCGTGCTAAAACATTTAAGCATAAAGAAAACTCTGAAAAACGTCAGAAGGATCCTTCTCAAGCTCTGTTTGTTCTTAATACAAGTGGTAAAAGGTTCAGTTTAGATATAAAATCAAAGAGCAGTGGAATGAGTACTTGGGTCATGAGTGGGAAAGAAAAAAATAAAAATTTATCTTTGTTCAAATTTTGTTTAGTTATTTAGTCTGTAAAGTACACTGTTTTTTCAAAAATATTCTTTCAACTACAGGAAAGTCATTTCAGATGTAAGTTATAATTTTGTTTGAAATTTTTTTTAAGCGAAATCATTGATAAGAATAACTAAATAATATATGATATGTATTTCTTTTTTCATAGCAAAATTATTCATATAATGTGTCCTATATTTGTCCTATATTTTGTGTGGAAAATGTCCTTATATGTGACAAGTCGGTCACTTCTACCCCTGTTAATGCGACCATCAAAAAATATCCTCATTTGGCAAATTTTTGTCCGACGATTCGGCAAAATTCGGATACATAATTGCAATATTGCAACGGTTTAAAAACCCGAATGACCCTTTTCATTATAAATGACATTATGTGTGCATACCCGTATTTCATCAGCCGGAAAAATTTGGAGTTCTATTCGGCAAATTGAATGTTTCCCCCCTCCCAAAAATTCAAGTTCGAGCGCCGCTGCATGGGGCACATTTTTCAGCATCGTAACCAGGGGCGTGCAAAGGGGCGGGGGTACACCTGTTGCCCAGGCTCGAGATTTTTTAAAATGAGGGCTGAAATATGTGTAGGGACGTAGGGATGGAGTGAACAATATTGGGAGGGGGAGGTGGGTTGTAAAGACATTTGTGACGGGGCCCCAAAATTTCTGTGCACGCCCCTGCTCGTATCACTCTAAAGTTGGTGGCTAGGCTTTTTTGCTTTCAGTGCAGCATCAGTGGCTCTGAAGTTTGATACCCAAACCTAGTTTTTTTCTGTCCAGAACATGATCATGTTATCCAAATAAGAACCGAGCGCGAAATTCTTGTTTAGTACATAATAATAATAATAATAATAATATTATATATATATATATATATATATATATATTATATATATATATATATATATATATATATATATTTGAATTTTTGGCACCTTGAATTCGTTTTTCGCAATCACTAGCGTATGTGTGTATGTATGCATGTGTGTGCGTGTTGTGTATGCAATGCTGTGTGTGTACGCGCGCGCGTGTGTGTAGGCGTTCGTGTGTGTGTGTACGTAGGCATATGTGTTTGTGTCTGTGTGCAGGTATGAGTGTGCGTATGTGTGTGTAGAAGTGTGCGTTTGTGTCTGTGCGCAGGCATGAGTGTGTGTATGTGTGTGTAGGCGTGTGTGTGTAGGATATGGACGCAACCTGGAGACGGTTTTCGCAAGAGGAGCAGCATCGTGAGGCCGGTCGACGCGACGGTGGTGCTGGCAGAGGGTGCTGGCGCGAAAATAAAATCATAGGAATTCAAAACAGTCAAATGAGAACAATAAGCAATCGTGATTGCTCAAAAAAACAAAAAAAATAATTTGAATTTTGACATCTTGAATTCAAATTATGTTTTTCGCAATCACGAGTGTGTGTATATAGGCATGTGTGCTTGTGTGCAGGCCCGTGTCCAGATTTTCATAAAGGGGGGGGTTTTGAAAATTATAAATCTTTATCTGAGGGGGGAAGGGTTCAATCCCTCACAAACTTAATTTTTACCTAAAATTTCCGATCCCAGTAATGGCATTTCTTTACCTGTAAGAACGGCTCTGCCCCCAAACTACCTCCATGCTCCGAAGAATAACTCTTGCTGCACAAGTGTGACCGTAGTATACAGCTTCTTTTTAATAAAACCTTATCAGTTTTATTAGAAAACCTTGTTCGTTTTTTTTTTTAAATCAAATTTGTTTACTGCGCGGTATATTGCAATTAGTATTAAAAACTGTCCACAGAATCTTTTATATTGCAGCATGTATTACATTCTGAAATAATGTTTAATCAACTAAATAAGAGCTTACAGCAGATGCAAGTTATTTACCAAACACAATCATTAATGCATAAGTAATATTAATGCAGTTAAGTAAGATTTTTAATTGCCAAATCATTGAGATATTATTCCACCATAGTTTTTCCAAAATATCATTCTAGTTTGTAAAAAGGGGGGGGGGCTTTCTTTTTTAACGCACTGCACACAAACTTTCACATTAAAATTAATAAAAGTCAAATATACCTTCTCTTGGCTTATTATTTCTCCCCAATGGGAGGGGTTTAACCCCTAAAACCCTCCCCTTGGACACGGCTCTGCTTGTGTGTGTGGGGTATGTGTATGTGTGTGTAGGCATGTGTGTATGAATGTGTGTGTGGGGGGGTATGTATATGTGTGTAGGCATATGTGTCTGTGTGCAGGCATGAATGTGTGGGTAGTTGTGTGTATGTGTAGGTGTCTGTATGTATGCGTGTGTGTATGTGTTTGTGTGTGTGTGTGTGCGTGTGTAATTGTGTGTGTGTATAGTTGCGTATGTATGCGCGTGTGTGTAGGATATGGATGCAACCTGGAGACGGCTTTCGCTATAGGAGCAGCATCGTGAGGAGCCGGTCGACGGTGATGCTGCAGAGGGTGCTGGTGGAAAAATAAAATCATAGGACATCAAAACAGTCAAATAAAAGCAATAAACAATCGTGATTGCTCAAAAAAAAAAAAAAAAAGAAAGAAAGAAAATGAAAAAAAAAACATAATTATGAATATCTTCCTCCACAAACATAACGATGCTCACTGCGCCATGCTATTGCTACTACTGCAAATGGCACGTTTACTTGCTATCTATCGATACCACTTCCAACACTGTATTTCTGACACAACTGAAACAGCGCCCTCTCCAAATACGAGAGGTTATGTGGGACATTTTGTATGGCATTTGTATAATACGATAATAATAATCAATCCATGTTTTGTTTTTTATTCGATCTATAGATTTAACTTAAACCCGTGTCGGGTATATTTCACTAAAATGTTTCATAAAAATGTGAGCTCTTGAAACATTAATTTCATATTTGAATTCAGCGCATCAACTTTATATGGAATCAGTTCATAATATCCTGGCACCAAAATAACTGTTGCTCTCAGGGGTGCCATTCTCCTAAGAGGAAAGTTGCACCCCCTCAAATACCACAAAGATACCTATAAGAATAAGAGCTCACCCTCCCCCCCTCCAAATAAGAAAAATACCTCTAAAACCAGCACCCTTAAAAAACATTTCAATGGCGCAGTCTGTGTTATGACCCCACCTCCCCCCCCCCCCCCCCCAGGTAGTTACCCTTGGTTGCCGTGTAAGCATTCCGACCTGTCGAAAAAAATTGAAAGTGCATGTTGAATATTTAACTGAGTTTTTGTGATATCTACTTTTAGGCACGGACAGAGAGGCCGAAGTCTGGTGGAAACAGTTGGCAAAATGATGCTTCAAAGTGGTGGAACGTTTGGCACATTCATGGCAATCGGTACAGGAATTCGATGCTGACCACCCTGAGGATAGGCGTGCTTTATTTTTGTCTGTACTGTACACATGCATTCCTTTTTGTAAAGTTCATTATGTACACATTCATTTATAATAAATGCATATGTATTTTGAGATGTATGAGTAAGCTTTTAAATCCCTCCATTCATTATTGTAAGTTTGAATAATATTGTAACGGATTCGGTGCGACTTCCACTTTCTTGAAATGAAGACACAGTTCTTGATAAAAACACAGGAAATTTATTTACACTATGTACAGGAAAGATCTTCAACAACTGCGAAATTATTCATCAGCAATTATCACACAACACCGTAAACTCAACGTTTACACACGTATTTACTTCCAAATACGAAAACAACACAGCGAAATGCCTCGCTATAAACAGAGCTAATACACACACTCAGTTCGAAATCTGAATCGAAACTCCCCGTTTATCCATCGCTAACGGCTTTTATAAACATCCAAGAATTTTCTACAACATTCTTTCTGCTTCGAGAAATGCGTAGACCGTTATCAAACTTTATCAATGAAAATAAAAAGAATAGGGGGTTGTATACTTTAGCCATATGTTAAGGGGTTGTATATTCATTACGGGAAATTATTTACAGGTTACGTTACTACAATAATTACTATTTACAGGATTTGTAACATTGCCCCCTTCCCAAGGACTGCACGTCCCGGGCAGTACAATCCCCAGAAAGGGTGCCAAACTTCTATCACAAGTTTACAAATATACACATTAATTAATAACTAACAGATACAGAAAACACAATAATAACAAGAAATATTACTAAACATTAAAAGCAAAAATTATCTACAACTTTTATGTTATCAACCATGGTTGTTTACGTAATACTCATGAACTATGGCCATAGTATGGGGCTAACCGATCATAATGTACAACCCTAGGTTTTGCATTAGGTGATTTTTGGATCCTCACTACGACGTCATTTAGTCGGTTAAGGACTTTGTAGGGTCCATCCCAATGCGACTGCAATTTGGGTGACAGACCCTTCCGTCGGATGGGATTCCATAACCAAACCTTGTCGCCTTCGTTGAATTTATGTCCAGTAGACCTTGTGTCATATCGGGTCTTCATCTTCTCCGCCGCGATGTTGATTCGCTCTCGTGCGAAGTTATGAACGTCTTCCAACCGGGCCTGGAGATCCTGGATGTACTCCTCAGGCGATGAAGGCGCATCCGGAGGACGACCGAAGACGAGATCACAAGGTAGCCGAAGCTCTCGTCCGAAGAGCATCTGAGATGGGGCATATCCGGTAGTCTCGTGGACAGCACTGCGGTAGGCCAGCAGGAACAAAGGCAGCTTCTTGTCCCAATCCTGTTGATTTCTGGAGACCATAAGTGAGAGATTATTCAGGATTGTGCGGTTAAATCTCTCCACCATGCCGTCCGATTGTGGGTGTAGTGGTGTTGTCCTAGTTTTCTCAATTCCAAGAATTTGACATAGGCCCTTAAACACAGCAGAGATGAAATTCCTCCCTTGATCGGAATGAATCTGCAAAGGTGTTCCATATCTCGAGATCCAATGTTGGACTAGAGTCTCTGCTACGGTGGTAGCCTCTTGATCTGGAATGGGATATGCTTCCGGCCATTTGGTGAAGTAGTCGATGGAAACAAGAATGTATTTGTTCCCATCAGCAGTTCTTGGTAGAGGACCCAGGATGTCGATCCCAATTCGTTCGAAAGGAGCTCCAACGTTGTACAGATGTAGCTTCCCTCTGCTTCTCTTCTTCGGTCCTTTACGAGCAGCACAGGCGTCACAAGAATGGCACCACTTCTCCACGTCATCCTTCGCCTTGCTCCAGAAGAAGCGCTCGCGAACTTTATTGAGGGTTTTCAAGACACCAAAATGTCCTCCAGTCGCACTACTGTGTATTTCTTTCAGAACATCTGAAATCCTTGATCGGGGAAGTAGTAACTGCCACCTAGATGTTTTGCCGTCATCAGATTCCCATTTTCGGTACAGTACTCCGTTCCGTAAATGGAGTGAGTTCCATAAAGCCCAGTATCTTTTTGTTGCAGGAGTGAAGATGGAAACGTCCTGCCAGCTAGGGCGTCGACTGTCACTTTCCATGAACTCCAAGATTGGTTTTATGTCGGGGTCTTCAAGTTGATCTTTTCGAACTTGGTCATCACTCCATGGATCAGGTTCTGATGAAGTTGGAGTCACTGTCACCTGATAGGCAGTAGGGCTAGTCGTTCCATACTGTTTCTCGATTCGGGAACAATAATTGCAGTTCTCAGGACAGGGTCTCCTTGATAAAGCGTCTGCATTACCGTGAGACAACCCTTTTCGGTGCTTGATCTCCATGTCATATTCCTGGAGCCGCTGTATCCACCTGGCTATCTGGCCTTCTGGATTCTTGAAGTTCAAAAGCCAAGTTAACGAGGCATGATCTGTCCGAAGCAGAAATTTTCGGCCGTAGAGGTAATGATGGAAGTGTTCTACAGCTTTCACTATGGCCAGTAACTCCTTTCTGGTGACGCAGTAATTTCGCTCCGACTTTGATAAGCATTTGCTCCAGTAAGCGATGACATGTTCATTTCCGTCAATTTCTTGGGATAAAACAGCTCCAATTCCCTCGTTGCTCGCATCAGTGTCCAGGATGAAGGATTTTTCAGGCTGAGGATAGGCGAGGATAGGCGTTGATGTTAAAGCCTCCTTCAGTCGTAGAAATGCATCTTCGCATTCTTTGGACCATTCAAACTTTTGCTTGCTCTCCGTCAGCTTATGCAAAGGTCGTGCAATGTTGGAAAAACCCTTCACAAACTTCCTGTAGTACGTGCAGAGCCCCAGGAAACTTCGCAACTGATGGATGTTTTCGGGACGACTCCAACTCCTGACCGCAGATACCTTCTCTGGATCGGTTTGCACACCCTCAGAAGAGATGATGTGACCAAGGTAGTTCACTTCCCGGCGGAACAAATTACATTTGGACGGGCTTAACTTCAGATTGGCTTCCTTAAGCTTTTGCAGCACCTTCCTAAGATTTGCCAGATGTTCTTCGAAGCTGCGTCCCACGATGATGATATCGTCTAAGTAGACCAGACAGGATTCGTAAGAGAGTCCTCTTAACACTGTCTCCATAAGACGCTCGAACGTAGCTGGTGCATTGCAGAGGCCGAAGGGCATCACTTTGAACTGCCATAAGCCTTGTCCAGTTGTAAACGCTGTCTTCTCCCGGTCATCAGGGTGTATCTCAACCTGCCAGTAGCCGCTCTTCAAGTCCAGGGTCGAAAACCACTTGTGTCCGGAAAGAGTGTCCAAGGTGTCGTCTATCCGTGGAAGAGGGTAACTGTCTTTCTTGGTGATTTCATTCAGTCGTCGGTAATCGACACAAAATCTGGTGGAGCCATCTTTCTTTCGGACCAAGACGATGGGAGAGGCCCAAGGACTGGATGACGGTTCGATTACATCATTCTCCTTCATCTCTTTCAGGAGGGTCTCAACCTCTTCCTTCTTGGCGAACGGTAGTCGTCTTGGATGCTGTTTAATAGGGGGGTGTTCTCCAGTGTAGATCCTATGCTGCGTTAAATTCGTCCGGCCCACATCCTCCGATGTAGATGAAAACAGATGCTTGAAGTCGTCCACCAATTGTTCCGCAGCAGTTCTTTGATCCTTCGACAAGGGTGCACTCCCAATTAACTTCGATGTCAAGGACTCAGAAGACACAGTCTCGGGGGAATTGATTCTTCTAATGATGCAGTTTACGGGAGTACAAGTTGCTAACACTTCGCCTTTCCGGATATTCCTTGGCCTTTCACTCACGTTGGCGACTCTCACAGGAATTACATCCTTGGAAAGGTCCACAAGCGTAGATGCCACCAGCACTCCTTTTGGGTTATTGCTTAAGTTGGGGTATTCAATGAGTCCAAATCTAAAACTATTGCTTTCTTCAATGGAGCCGGGTATTAATGATTCTGATCTTGAGGGAATTGATAAATCTGTTTGGGCAATTATTTGATGAGCGGATTTTACATCACTTTCTGCAGGAAAGACTGCTATGTCTTCTCTCGTCGAGTGCAGCTCGTTAGTCTTGAAGTCGAGGTTGAAGTCATACTTCTTTAAAAAGTTCAATCCGAGAATGAAGGGGTCTATGATAGCAGCAACGAATGCGGTATGATGGTAAATGGCATTTCCAAACACAATTTCCAAGTTCACTTTACCTTCAATCTCGATCTTGTCACCTGTCACAGTTTGGAGGGTAACGCAGGGCGGCGTCCACAGAATGTTGAGTCCAAATTGACGAGCCACATCTGTTCTAATGATCGTAACATTGGCTCCAGTGTCAATAATCAGTTCGCAGGGAAACCCGTTTACATATGCGTAAACAAACAGTCCATTACTGCCGCCACTCGTCGATGAAATCTGGAAAACTTTAAGATGGGGCTCATTCCAATTTGGCGACCTCCGCCCCGCGAGATTGCCATGGCTTAGTTTTCCTGGACCTGCGAGGGAGAGGTGCTCTTCCCTCTGGTTTCTTGACGAGCTTCACAGTTTCTTCGTAAGTGACCCTCGCCACCACATTTCCAGCACTTAAGTGATTGTCCATTATGGTCCTTGGGAGCCGAATTCCTTTTGAGGATTCCTGCAATTTCTTTTATTTGCTTTTCCAGATCGGCAAAACGTGACGAAACCGGATCAGGCTCATCAGTTTTCACGCCGCGGATTGAATGGCGATCCTTGCGGGTTGCTTGCTGGGCGGCCTCCAACTTCATTGCATACACAACAGCAGAACTCAGGTCTTTGACATCCGCCATCCGTAGAGCTTTCTGGATTTCCGGATCTCGAACCCCGTCGATGTAGTAGTTGAGTGCCAGGTTGTCTCGAA
Source organism: Uloborus diversus (assembly GCF_026930045.1). Lineage (NCBI taxonomy): Eukaryota > Metazoa > Arthropoda > Arachnida > Araneae > Uloboridae > Uloborus > Uloborus diversus. Next base: position 26,598,750 of record NC_072736.1, on the reverse strand, counting down.
CATCCGCAGGACAGTCACAAAAAGCAAGATGAGACAATCTCTCGACGTCCGCCGCTAGCTCTTGCAGGGTTTCCCCGGTTTTCTGGAAACGGGATTTCAACTGGAGTCGGCTGAAATCTTTCTGGCACTTCTCACCGAAGCGAAGCTCCAACGCAGATGTGAGGGCGGCGAAATCCAGGCGCTGGCTGTCCGGAAGGGTCTGGAGAATGTCCGCTGCGTCACCTCTCAGGGATGCTGCAAGATGACAGGCCTTGGTAGCAGAGTCCCATCCGTTCGCTTCCGCCACTATCATGAATTGAGTTTTGTAAACCTGCCACGAAGTTTTCCCATCAAATGTGGCAAGTTTAATGGACGGTCGAGCAACCGATGTGGGAGCGCCAAACTGTACAGAGCTGCTTTCCGCGGTAGCCAATCTCCTTTCCACGTCCTTAAAGATCTCTTCTTTAAGTAGATGAAATCTTCTATCTTCATCTTCCAATTTATTTTCTACAGCATTGAATCGGCTTTCAACGGTATCAAATTTTTCTTCAATTGCATCAACTCGATGCTCTATGTCATTAAATTTATTTTCCATCACAGTCTTTACCGAAATAAGGTCGTTTTTAATTTCCTCTTGGTTAGACGCTAAGTCCTTTTTCAGCACCGTTAAATCGCTTTTTAACTGGTCTTGATTTGCCAACATACTTGCAGTCAGATCACTTTTTAATTGTTCTTGACTAGCCGCCATATCATTTTTTAATTGTTCTTGATTAGCCGCCATATCATTTTTTAATTGTTCTTGATTAGCCGCCATATCATTTTTAACAGAGTTGATTGCATCAAGAAGTTGTTTTAATTGTTCATCCATTGCGCGAGTAATCACCATAAAAATAAAGTCCAAATTTAAAAAGTCTTTATGAAAAAATGTCCAAAGTCACACTTACTGCAAGAAAGTCCTGAAGTAGCCCCACGTTGGGCGCCAATTGTAACGGATTCGGTGCGACTTCCACTTTCTTGAAATGAAGACACAGTTCTTGATAAAAACACAGGAAATTTATTTACACTATGTACAGGAAAGATCTTCAACAACTGCGAAATTATTCATCAGCAATTATCACACAACACCGTAAACTCAACGTTTACACACGTATTTACTTCCAAATACGAAAACAACACAGCGACATGCCTCGCTATAAACAGAGCTAATACACACACTCAGTTCGAAATCTGAATCGAAACTCCCCGTTTATCCATCGCTAACGGCTTTTATAAACATCCAAGAATTTTCTACAACATTCTTTCTGCTTCGAGAAATGCGTAGACCGTTATCAAACTTTATCAATGAAAATAAAAAGAATAGGGGGTTGTATACTTTAGCCATATGTTAAGGGGTTGTATATTCATTACGGGAAATTATTTACAGGTTACGTTACTACAATAATTACTATTTACAGGATTTGTAACAATATTGTTTTTATTCATGCAACGTTTCTCGATCATTTCGTTCAAACGGAGTCTTTGTAACCCCTTGAAAAACAATGACGTCAAGAAGTCTGTATTGACATAGGAAATAAAAGAAACCTCTGAAACGTCAGTCAACCCTGGCCTTTGAAATGAATGACATCCCGCGGATCAGTTGTGCCCACCTAGGAGGGGGGGGGAGGGTCTAAAATTTTTAGGGGGGTGTTTTGAGGGGGTATTTTTTATTTGGGGGCTCATGTTTTTTCGGGGGGAGGGGTCTTAGCGACATTGAAAGGAGTGCGCAGGGCAGGGGGAGGGAGCAGCCGGGGCAAAATCCCCTGGGCCTAGCCCAAGAGGGGGCCCGGGCGCCTCCCCCAAAAGATTTTTGTTTTTGTGTATATGCTGCTAACTGAACTTCTTCTCGGTGTTAGAAAAGCAAAAGCACTTCTCATTCAACATTTTAGTCCACTACTCAGCATCTGCATGTTCACAGCATCAAGTGCTTTTGGACCTCCTTAGGGGGCGCAGAGAAGTTTCTACTGGAAAGAAAAACGACCAGTAGCGGGACCACCGTGACAAACAGTGCGTCCTCCTTTTACTTGGGCCCGGCACACGGTTGTTGGGTGACGTCACGCTAGGAGCTCCCAACCTGTGGGTCGAGACCCCAAAGCATTTCTTATGGGGTCCCGTCATTATCCCAACATTTGAAAATACATCACTGCATACTTTAAAAATTAAAATACATAGGGAGAAAATAGCATGGTTTTAGAGTAGTATCAATACTTGAGCGAATTGGCGAATCCAGGAGAAGGACTGTAGGGTTGTAGCACCCCTCCCCCCTTATACTGGAGTACCTGATCCCACAACATTTTCTAAAATTATCTTTCATTTTAGTCAAATTTCCTCGAAGAAGTCCCGAATTCACTTCCCTCTAACTTCATCAAAAAACAAATTGTCTAAAATTTCGTTTTTTGGAACTTCAATTTTGAATGATTTCTGTGAGAGATTCCCTAAACCCCAGCCCTTTTCCTGAAAGATGTCTTGTAACTGCTTTTTTAGAACTTAATTTTGGGAATATTCCGGGAAGAGTCCTGAACCCCGTTCCGTCTCCTAACTTCATCAAAAATAGCCAAGGAAATGAGTTTTTAATATTTTTCTGGGGTGTACCTACTGTCCACTTCACATAATTAAAGATCGTATAAAATGTAGTTTTTAGGGCTGAAATTCCAAAATAAAATTCCAGGTGAATGTTCTCTGAACATTTCTCCTTGTCATCCAAGATAATCTGCTATTCTGTTTCAGGGACTTAAATTTCGAAAAAAATTCCTTGTTGGTACCCCCCCAATCCTCTCTTTCTCCACATCATAAAAAATCGTCTAAAATTTCGTTTTTGGATTTTGAATTCCTAAACAATTACGGCGGAGTGTCTCCGAATCCAAAAATTTTCCTTAACGCTTACAAAGAGGGCTTATAATTGCGTTTTTAGGACCTCAAATTCAAAAAATTTCCGGGGAAAGGTTGCCCGAACCTCTTTTGTTTCCATAACTTCAACAACGATGGTCTGAAAGTGAGCATTTTTAGGATATTTCATTTCCATTTTTCAAAAATTTAGAGAGCATCCCCCATCCTTCCCTCCCCCTTCCTTCTCATTAAAAATCGTCTAAAACTTCATTTTTAGGACTTCAATTTCGAATAATTTCAAAGGCAGAGGCTACGAACTTTAACATTTCATAAAATGTCCCTGAACCTCTTATTCTCCTGCTATTCGTGTAAATTGCAATTTTAAAACTATAGTTTCGAACATTTTTTGGGGGAAGGGAGGACCTTTGCGAGATACTAATGACTGTAGGTTCATATAGTTATTTCTCCTTCCCCACTTAGCAATTCTCTAAATCTGATTGAGCGATGTTAGTAATGACAGCTCCCCCCCCCCCCCCCCCTTCAAGCAAAAATATGGAATCTCTCTCTCTCTTGGCATATATACGCTTGAAAAAAAATTGAGTGGCTTCAAGAATTTCGAAAGTGTCGAAATTATTATTTAACATTAGTGATTAACTTCCTTTTCTTTTTTCATTTAACCAGATTTTTAAATATTTTTTTAGAGAAAAACTACTAAACACGATTCCGTTTCTCCATTGTACACTGACTCGTGGTATGACACCTAGGATTACAATGAAGCAGAAGTCGCGGTATAGAAGGCGCAATTGAGATTACTGAAATGTAAATAATGGGTGAGAGCAGTCAACAGGATTTTTTTTTTTTTTTTTTGGTTGGAGGGGGCCCGCAAGTCGGTATTTTCCCCCGGGGCTCGGTTGAGCTCTCGGCGGCCCTTAGTGTGCGCCCTTGCGCTTAGGGAGGGGGGCACCCCTGCCGCGGATACATAAGTCTGCAATGACACATGAAATGCATGATGTCTCACAGGTGTCATTGTCTGTCAAGGGGTTAAAGCTATCGGAAAATTATCCATTTTGTCGTTAGTGTATTGATTGGTTAAGAACGACATCCTGCAATGTCAAAAAAAAAAAAAAAAAAATCCGGAAACGTTTCTGAATATATGGGACAGTTGCGTTTCATGAAATTTTCAAAAATGTTTCCGAGTATTTCGAATTCTCTTTCTATAATTTCCAAAAGCTTTTGTGGGTGTTTTAGAATTCTGTTATAATTTTCAAAAACACATTTCTACGTATTTCGGTATCTTCCTTCTGCAATTTCCTAAAACGTTTCTAAGTCGTATTCCGGAATCCACTTTCTGTGATTTTCAAAATTGTTTCTGAATATTTCGGAACCCTCGCCGCAATTTTCAAAAAGTTTCCGAGTATTTTGGATTTTTTTTTCTATGTATGCATCGCGTCACCCCGTTAGTAGCATAAAAAAAGCTGATTTTTTCTGCGGTAGCCTTCTGAAGTACAATATGACTGGAATATTTAATGCATGTCATCCAGGCTCGGACCCCCCCCCCCCTTATTTCCTATCAGAAGCGAGAATTTTTTAAGGGTGCCCTCTTAAAACTATTTTTTGGTTGCGCCACTGGGTGACAGTATGAAGTCCTTGCCCCACCTCGAAAACAAAATGAGATCAGGGCATTGTTGCTCCCCCTCCCCCACCCAAAAAGGTGGGGGAGAGGAGCTAATTTTGGTTATGTTGCCCACTCTAAAATACACCAGTGTTGTCCTTAAACTGTTTAGTATAACTTCGACATTTTTACTATGTATTAACAGCCATTTAATGCAGGCTAATCTTGGCAAAAATTATAAGACAATATCGCAAAGCATGATGCTAAAGTTATAAAGTGAGGAAAAATGCATTGACTCATGAGATATGGGCAACATTGTATTTAACATAGATGTGCAATTCAATATAAGATAAAAATAATCTAGTTTTCATTAAGATTTCTTCAAACGTTCAAAATGAAAAGAAAAATTAATTTTCGGCACCCAAAGATCTCCGCACTCAAAAACCCGGCGCCCAATTTTCCCATCGCCCAATGTTCCCGGCGCCCAATCTTCCTAGATCGTCCCCTAAAAGAGAAAAACACCCCTTCTAAAAAGGGTCCTCCGTGCCCGGATCTATAAAATTTGGGACCCCCTGCAACAAAATCGCTCCAGAGACCAGCAGTGTATATTAGTAACGTCTATAAGTCCTACTAATGCTTGTTGTCATTATTATTATAATTATTGTTTAATTTTTCTTCAATTTATTGGGTGGTTGAGCCCCTTAAGAACGTTACCCTACTCCCCCCGCTTTGCGGGGTCTGCAGGTACGCAGCTCCGACCAGGAAGAATCTCTTTTTTGAAAAAATAAGGTTTTGTCGAAAGGATTAGTTTCGTAAGGAGTATTTATTTAATCCTTTCTTATACGTGGCTTCCTAACCTTGAGAAAACCGGGTCCGAAACAGGTCTCGAGTCGGTTTACTGCCCGTTGAAATGAAGAGGCGTGCGTGCGAAATGTTTTGCCGCCAGCTGAAAGCCAATGAACCTTCCCAAAGTCGATTCAAAAGCAGTTTTGAAGGTTGTTTATGTTTCATGTTTACTCTCCGTTTCAGCCACAAAATCCTGGTGAAGATTTTCCCATGCTCGAAGGGTAAATCAATCAGTTAGTACGAAATTGGGCAAGGTTTTTTTTTTCTTTTCTTGTGACTGAAAAACAATATTTAGTATTGTCCAGTATGAGAAATGACCCCCTGGATTTTACAAAATAAATAAATAAATGAATAATCAAAGGACGCGGAAGCAGCGGCGGATCTAGGGCATGTTGGGAGAGGCCATTCGAAATTTTTGAACACAGTATCCAGAAATTTTATTAAAATGAAATTTTAAAAACTCAATTTTAGGCTATCTTTAGAGAAGTTAGGTGAGGGGGATGGATTAAAGAATCTCCCTCGGAAAATATTTCGAAATTGAAATTTCCGAGTAATTTTTGAAGATAAGAGTACTAAAAACGTATTTTAGGCTATTTTTGATGATGTAAGAAGAAAGGTCAGGCTTCGGGTGCTGACCTCAAAATCCTTTTTGAAAATGAGGCTTAGAAACCGAAATATTATGCAGTCATATGTTGAGAAATTAGAAGAGGTGGGTGCTCTTCTGCTGTAGAGTCTAAAAATGCGCATTTAGGCAATGTTTGCTGACATTACAGGGAGAGTGAGGATACTTGGAATCTCCCTTTCCTGGAAATATTTTTCCATTGAGACTGTAAAAATCCAATTTAAGAAAATTATTGTACGTTTTTCAGAATGGGATGGAGGATTTGCGAGCTCTCCATCCAAAAACCTCATTTTAAAGCTATTATAATGATATTAATCGGGGGGGGGGGGGACTATCAGAAATCGTTTCTAGTAATTGAAGCCCCCAAAAAGCCATTTAAGTTGCTTTTAGACAAGCTAAGGGATAAAGGCTAGGTAAGCTAATCTGCATTGAACATTTTATTAAATTGAAGTCCTAAAATGCGATTTTTGGTTACTTTTCGTGGCATTTATTGAGGAGACTGGGAAAAGGGGATACTTCCCCAGAAAAGTTTTAAAATCAGAGCCATAAAAACGCAAATTTAGGCTCCCTTTGGTCTCGTAAACAAAGGTGTACTTTGATGATAACGGTATTTAGAGATCGCCCAAGTGTCTAAAGTTGGAATCAAGAAATGATGTAAACGATGTAGCAAAATTTTGGAAATATTAGTTCTGTTTCGAGAAGTGGGATATAATTTCTCTCCAAATTAAGACCTAAATCTCTTTTAAAGTAAAACAAATGTATTAAATTTTGTTCTCTTCTTATAACATTTTCTTTTTTTTTTCTTAAAAAAAATCCTACAATCACAAGGTTTTGGGATTTGCCATGGTTCTCATGCCCCCCCCCCCCTAGATCCGCCATTGGCGTCTGATTCTACCCCAAATTCGCCCTCTCCGCATATTCGCCATCCACGGCGCTCACAAAGAAAAAGGCGTGTCTGCTCAGCAGGAGAGGGGGAAACATTGCAAATCAATTTAACCGTAACTGAATCGTAGGGATTTTTCTTACGGCAGGAATAAAAAGACAAAAATTGTTTTGTTTCCAAAATGCATTGTAAGAAAATAACATTAGGATTAAACATAAACTAAATTTGGCAAGCGAGAAATAAAAAACGTAGTCTAAACAATATAACAATGAAATAAATACAATAATTCCATTTATTTTACTTTTTCTTTTTTTTTTTTTGGTGGTTGTTGCTCAGACAAACTTTATTGCTATAGAAAAGTTCAGATTTTTTCTCCTGATAAAGTGCGTTTTGTTCTCAGAAAAGAAAGTTGATAAAGTTTTATTTATTCATTTATTTATTTTTTTGAGCTGTATATTCTAGCAGTCAGTTTTCGTTTGTATATTCTATTTAGTCGAAATTTCAGCTATTATAAAAATTTTACCTTAAGACTTGGTTTCAATATTATACATTAGCATTTAATAAAAATGCTAAATTTGAAGTTGTACGTTTTGTCATTTTTTTATGCACTGTACGCTACGTACAGCGAATTCCCCAAAACCTTAAAAATGTTGCGTGATCGGTGTACCTTGCAAACCATGGAATTGGTTATCCAACAGATGTGTACCCTTCGTTATACTAAAAATTGTTTTGGGTGCTAGCCTTCAGTCTCCGTCTAAGAGACAAAAATCTGGCTTCTGAAAATGTCCGAAGATGTAAGCAGGGCGGCTTTTGCACCAAAAAAGTGGGGGGGGGGGGGGTCAAAATAAGAAGTTAGGGGGCGTGGTCCCTAAAGCTGATTTGTTGTTTTTTCTAGAAAATTGGGCTATTTACTGTCTCTTAATATTACTAATTTAATAATTTCCAAAAATGTGGAATATGGCATCAAAAATCGGACTGTATGGTATAATTTTCCGTTTTTTCTGTAAGCGATGCGATATAAATATCCTTGGAACAAAGCTAGTTTCCCTCCGCGTTGAGATCCTACAGGGAATTATTATATTTTTCTAGTGCGTACCTCTCTTCAATCCATGTGCAAATGAATACCCACGAGGTGATAAGGGGCTAGGTAGGGGTCAAGGGATCTTAAAACGTTTAGGAATATTTTCTTTCTTTAAGCTCAGTGATAGGGATACATAATCCCTACGACTTTTCCCTACCTACTTTGTAGGGAAATCACTGAAGTGTTATGATGCCTCACCTGATTTCACCTGTCAATCATTTGGATGGCGAAACGCTGGAGAGGGCGAACTGCCGGAGACACGTTGGCGTCTCACCCCTTTCTACTAGAAAAAAAAAAAAAAAAAAGACGCGACTAAGGACAGCTTACACGACACAACAAGTTTGGTTGGCATTTCAGCTTCATGAAGACTCCACGGGTTAATTTCTGATGCACTCAATTTCCAATTGCCTGTATCAAAATTTAATTTCCGGGACCGTTTGATGGAAAAGTAATAAAAGTTAGAAAATCTGCTTTTCAGAGTTTTTGTGTTTTTTGACAGAACTACATCCCCAAACGAAACAATAAGTCTCATCCAGAACTGAACGAGACTACTTTCCCGGATATCCAACTCGACTTTCTAGTATATAATCTATATTCTCTTTTATGAGTAAGACTGCAAATTTTGTCAAACATACCATTTTGAGCTAATTTCTAGAAACAAAATATGACTCGCATATCTGATGAAGTAGTTGCGTAAAAAATGAGTAAACGAACAAATAAATTAGCAGCACCTTAAACAATGCAACTAATTAAGCAGTAAGTTACTGCCCCTAAGCCAGGGCTAAGGCCCCCCCCCCCCAGAACTACAAGTAATATACCAGACATCCCGGTTATTACATCCAGAGACAACAGTTTCGTTTGAAACTGAAGTCCCTGAATGCGATAACCGGGGTGTCTGATACATGCATGTAATGCAACTAAAACATTTTTTTTCCCATAAAAAATTCTTAAATCGCATAAAGAAAATAAAAGTAAAAAGCTCATCAAACTATTAAATATATTTTTTAATCATTCATATAAAATCCATACCATATGAAAGAAGTTCTAGATTCGCTAAGATTTTAATTTTTGAATTCATACTGAAAATATACTATTTAGAGGTCACTAAAAGTCAGCTCTTGGTAGTTTGGATGTCCTAAAAATCTTTATGAAATTAATCAAACAATTTAACACTTTGTTTTCAGAAATTTTGTGGTTAGTTTCCTTTAAAGTAAACTTCAATCATAAAAACGATTATATAAATTTGTAATACTAAAGCGCTAGGCTCTTTATATTATATACGAGCCGACGCATTAGCTTAAGATCAGCCTTTTTGAATCAGAGCGCGTGTTTGAGTGGCTGGGAAGTGCACAGAAATTTTAGGGCCCTTCACAAATGACTTTTCCGGCCCCCCTCCATATTGTTTAGGGTAGTGACACACGAGCGGGAAAACACGCAGCTCTGCCCGCACGGGAGTTTTCACTAATATAACACACGATGCGGGAAAACACGCAGTATAAACAAGATCGATTCTTATTATTTTCGTTCTTCCGTTTGATTATGGAGCGCGCAAAAAGTTTTTGCAATCGCTCCTCCATGATTCGTGGGGAAATCTTTAAAAAGAAAGTATTGTACTAATTTAGTCTCATACATTAGAGTGAAAAATAAAAAATAAAATAAAAAAAAACAGCATTTTGATGCAGTTTTTCATAAACTACAAATAAGCTAGGTAACTTCTAAGTTGGGGAATCAGAGGCAAAGTAAAATAGTGAAATATTTAATCTGCTTTTAGTGCTACCTATCTAGTAATATTTTTACCATGTAGCAGTGGCGGATCCAGACAATAAATTTGGGAGGGGAACTTTTTCAGCAATATATGTTTATACCCCCCCCCCATATAATATTACTTATTAAAAAATAACCATGAAAATTGAGCTATACAACTTATCCTCTGCGTCTTAACTCTTCTTTTATAAAAAAAAATATTGTGCATTACAAATTCTGCAAGTACAGTTCTCAAAAAATAATTTTAAAAACCTTTTTGCTCATTGCTGTATTTGTATTGTTGTTTTTATATTTTAATCTTAAAACGTTCACCAACTGTTAGGGGGGTCCAGGGGTTCTCCGCCAGAAAAATTTTGAAATTGTAGTCCTAAAAACAGTTCTAGACGGTCTCTGATGAGGTTATACTGGGAGGAAAGGTTCGTGGGGGGAGAGGGGTCTTCGGTAGAAAATTTAAGAAATTGAAGTTTTAAAAAGCAGTTTTACAGTTTGGTAAGAAATGGGACTTTTTGAGGCTTACCTTGATAGATTTTTTTTTTTTTTGTAGAATAGATCTAAATTCCGCCCGATATTTCGAAAATTATAACTTTTTTCATTTTTAGATTTCCTACGAGAGCATTCGGGCTCTTGCCCGGAAATTTTCCTAATTGTCGTCTTAAAAACGTGATTTGGTAACGTAAGGGGTTCGGCTATTTTTCAGGCATTCGGCTGCAAAAAAGCAATATTAAACGATTCTCGATGTTTTTAGAATGCGAGGTGTTAGGCAGTCCTCCCCTGGAAATTTTTCGAAAATGAAGGCCTGAAAACGAGATTTGAGGAGCTCTTGAAAGGTTTTGGCGAGGGAAAGAATGCTTCCAAAGCGTAGCATTATGAAGATTTTCTTATTTTTAAACCAAATAGGGAAAAGAAAAAAAATGGAAGGAGGGGAAAAGAAATAGGAGGTGCGAGATGTAATTAACTGATCAATAATTCGCCACGATTGAAAATTTTCAAGGTTCTTTTCAATAGAAATTTAGATCATTTTCGCAACATTTTCCCCTTCTATATCAAAATAACTTCGTTTTCCCCAGGTATGTTCTATTCTTCTCTTTAATTATAATAAATGTTTTTAAAAACATTCTAATCTGGCTTCTGGGACGGTACCCCCCCCCCTCCCCCTCTGGTTGTGCCACTAAATTGTGGAAGCTTTACATATAATAATAATCTACCAAATAAATATAAAAGACAGTTTAAACAGGTTTGTGTTCAAAAAGACTTATTTTAAAAGATTAGTACTGAAAACAGATGAAAAATTTTCCTGCACTCTGTTTTAAAAAAAATATCGGTACACAGAAAAAAAAAATCCTGTACTCTGTTTTCTGAAGTCTTAGGATCATTTGGGATTTTTTTGAGGAAAAAGGGGAACATTCCCCAGTTCCCCTCCTGGAATCCGCTTTTGCAATTCTCTCTTCACTTTTCCTTGTGCCTTTCTTCAAGTTCTAAAAAACAAGAATTTTACTGTACTCTGTTGTGAAATTTTTCAGGTATCTTTGAGATTTAGGGGGGGGGGGGGAGCGTTCCCCTCCGTGGATCCGCTTTGCTGTTGTCCAATAGCTTTTCCTGGTTCCTTAGTTCACGTTCTAAAACACGGAAATTTTTCCTTGTACTCTGCTTTCTGGAACAATTTTTGGTACTGTTGGGATTTTTTTTTGAGGGAGTGGGGAGAACTTCCCACAGAGTTATCCCTCTTTGGATCCGCTTTCACAGTTCTCTCCTTGCTTTTCCTAATGCCTTTCTTAAAATTCAAGTTTTGGAAAACGGAGGAATTTTCCAGTATTCTATTCTGAAAAATTTTAGGTAAACTTGGGATTTTGGAGGAGGAACGTTCCCCTAGTTCCCCTCCCGTGGATCCGCGCCTGCCATGTAGTAGGTTTGTCAGACGTCCCGGATTTCAGACAAAATCCCGGTGTCCCGGCCGCTTTACTTCCCAGTAAGCAAAATATCTTGCCTCAGTATTGCATAAAGGTTGACATGCAAGAAAAATCATCTTGCATTAATACTGCCTCAATGTTGTTATGTTACTCCCTTTATGCTGTCAGCAGGCTGCCACAATATTGACTGACAAGGTGTATGCAGCATAATATCAGGAAAATATCAAGGTAGGCTGCTTTTGTAACATTGCATACGTATTGATATGACAGGATAATATCAAGATGTTGTCATGACAGCATGAAATCAAGGTCTAGGCAAGATGATCTTGCTTTTGTAATATTGCATACGTATTGATATGACAGGATAATATCAAGATGTTGTCATGACAGCATGAAATCAAGGTCTAGGCAAGATGATCTTGCTTTTGTAATATTGCATACGTATTGATATGACAGGATAATATCAAGATGTTGTCATGACAGCATGAAATCAAGGTCTAGGCAATATGATCTTGATTTTGTAATATTGCATACGTATTGATATGACAGGAAAATGTCAGGATACATTGACATGACAGTATGAAATCAGCACGTTTGCAAGGTGTTTTATCCATTTATTTATTTGTATTATTTTCACTTCAAACTCGAGAATTAAATTTCATTCTTTAATTATTTCAGTTATTCTTCAAGATAGTTTTCTAGCCTGAGAATATTTTCTTAAAGCTGACATCTGATCGGAAATTCATATAAAGATATTAATAGTACTCGCAATTTAATTTTAAAAATGAAAGTTTCTTCGTTTTGCGTAATACTTGACTTATTTTTTAAATTCATGCTTCTAATTGTATTATAAAGACATAAAATGCCTAGTTAGGAATAATTGCGGAAGTTTTTATGGCACATTTAAGAGTAAAGGTAGCAAAATAATAAATTAATAATTAAATACAATAAAGTACATTTTCAAATGGATGTCAGCATTGAAAATATCCCATGGACAAAACATATGAATTTATCTTAAAGAATAACATAAATACCATTGAATAAAATTAATCTTACGTGAGATTGAAGTGATAATACGAAATTCTTGGCTTCATGCCCTTTGTTTCAAAGTCTAAGGATTCCACACTAATAACTAAGCAACCAACTTAACGAAGCCTAAAAGAATGCAACGCCACGTGCAGCACCTCTGAACCGATTGAGGTCAAAGCAGGAAGAATGTGCCAGCAATGCGAGGGACGGTGGGTAGAAAGAACTGTGCGCATGCGCAAGTATCAACGAAGGTCCACCTGTTCTATTGTGTACTAATTACCTTGACGGCGACAGCATGAAATCAATATCATCTTGACGGCGACAACATGTATGCAATGTTGTTATTGTAAGGTAATATCAATATTGATTTTTTAAGATGAATGCAATGTTGCATACGTGTTGTTATTGTAATATTGCTTTTTAATCTTTATGCAAGCTTTATGCAGTATGAAACACGTCAATATTGACGCCGTCAGTATAATATCAAGATCTGTCAAGGTTGATGCAAGAAATTTTGCTAGTAGGGTTCAGGCCCCGGTAAAAGATAAATTTGACAATAGATTATCAAAAAAAGTGTAAAAATATTTAACTGTGAAGGATTATTAGGACACTTTTACTTTGTCATTTGAAACATTGACTCGTAAAATTAATATCGGGTTAGCTTGTGAGGGTTTTTACAAGAAGATTAAAACCAAATAAGAGTTTCTAAAAAAAAAAGTCCTAGCCAATGAAAAGTACACATAAATATTGTTCCAATTTTTATTCCTCATTCAAAGTGCTTCTTTGTACTAAAGTAACTGATAAATATTAACTCGTAGGAAATAAAATGTTTAAATTTATCTGATTGTGTCATTTATTATTACCCTTGGTTTAGATTCATAATTAGTAACCATTAATTCATTGCATTGCGAATCAACTACCCTCTAAACATTCTAAAATCAAGCCTGAGGTACCCTTGGCCTGAGGTACTGTGTACCCTATTGGATACTTGGTGACGCTGGGAAGGGGGGGGGGAGCATTCCGGTGTCCCGTTTTAACATTTAAGAAATCTGGCAAGCCTACCATGTAGTAACACATGTAGTCTGTTCCCGCCGAGAAAAAAATTACCCTTGAAAAAAAAATATTTTTTATATATGATAATACAAGCAATTTTCAAAAATTGATTCTCATATATTAATATTTCGTCGTAAGTCAAAACTTAATTTTTGTAGTTATTAAATGATAAAGTTACTTTTATTAGCATTTTAAATATTAATCTTATTTGTATTTTAAATGTGTTTTACAGTTATTCGGGCGGGGCTAAGTTAAATAGTTCATTTCATTTACTTATTTAATGTTTTATCAAATCATTGACGCATTCATTTATTAATTTATGTACATTCCTTCATTTAATATTTCCCTCATATTTATTCATTCGCTAATTTTTTTTATTCATTCACTATTATATCTTTATTAACTTATTTCTTTATTCGTTTATTGTTTCATTTCCTTTCTATTCATTCTTTTGTTTACTCATTTATTTGATCAAAAATTTCTTTAATAATCGAATAGAAAATATTTATTGTGAAAAATATTTTATTTTGAACTTTGCCCCGTGAAAAAATAAGTGAAAATTTCAACTTCTTTTCCAAGGTACAAATTTACTTCCAAAAATAAAATAATAATGTTTCAATGCAAGTTTTAGTATAAAATTGCTTTTTCTTTCTTTGTATAACTTAATTCTCAGAGCAAATTTCCAACTTGTTCATTTTGAAAAAAGTAAGCTATATTCGCAACTCCAACGAACTATAGGGGGCACTGAAGTCACTGTCTAATGGCGGACTTGAAAACTAAAACAAACGCACATGGTAACGAAGAAAATGCTAAAAGTGTTGTGATTTTTGTTCGTACGTATCATTTTTTCGCTTTATTCTTTTTAAATTAATTTTCAAAGTCTTGTGGATATTCTGGCCCACGTAGAAAGAAATGAGAATTCAAGAAGCATTACTAAACGTCAAAGATTAATGCAAACTACGTAGTCCGTAGTTCTGAGCAGCTATTTCCACGATGTTGAATTCGATATTTATCAATTCTTTATAAAACTAAATAATAATTGTGGCCTGACAAGAATAACAATTAATGCTAGAAAATTCAATATGACATTACAAATTGTTATCGAAAGAAGATGATACTTTTTTGCCTTGCTTGGCTAGCGCTTATTGTTTTCCATTTGTAGCCAAATTATTTCTCTCGAATTCCCGAATCGGTTCATTTAAAAATTTTCTGTTTCGATTTTTCTAATTTCTGAACTACGATTTAATTGTGTCATGTTATGCAAATCATCAACAAAATTCTCACGGATATATGGTGGTAGTTCTCTTTTCAGTTGATTGACCATTATTTCCTTTCACTTATCGAATTCTGTAATCTTACTACCATTTTATTCTACTCATGATAAAAATTAAAAATGGTTTAACTAAAAACGCGAAATCTCGCCAAGGCTATTTTGCTCGCACTGTACTAAAATTATAACCCTAAACAAATTTGGCGAAACCTTTCAGCTGAGAATAAAAGGAATAAAGTAAATTCTTTCTCGATTATTCATTTTGTTCTACGCATAGACTAATAATAAGAGTAGACCGAGCTATGGCAACCCTTTTGCTGCTCATAAACCAAACCATGTGACTGGTGGATATCCTAGCAACAGCGGGCGTTAATCGCAGCAGACGATCAACTCCAGCGCGAAATAAAATAAATAGAATTTATGGAACACGGAAGAATGAGCTTTTATGGAGTCCGATTTGTAAATTTGTTATTCTAAGTTGTAAATATTTTGTTAATATAGTGAGTTTTTCGTTTAGATAGCATTGTGCATTTTCTTTAGTCAATTTCAATAACTCTCTAAGCAATAAAAGATGCAAGCGACCAAGAAGAATCAGCAAACGGTAAGATTTTTACCTACAGTTTCAATTTAAGATACCGATTAGTACATTTTTGCGTTAACGCAAAACGTTTACGCCATTTCGTTCACGCCAACGCTGACAGCTCCAAATGAAATAAAAGTTACCGAAAACTGATCAGAAACTATTACTAATGTCAAAATAATGCATAACTAAAAGAAAAACAGTTCAATCTCTGCACCTGGAAGTTTTTTTTAATGAAAACACATTGTCGTAAAATACATGTCGAGTGCCAAACTGTAGATAATGCTGCCATCTAGCAACCATGCTGCCAAAGTCTTCGCCAAGCCCTTCCACTAGTCACATGATACATCTATGAACCAATTTTCTTCATCAGCAAGAATGAGAAAGCTTGGTCTACTCTTATTATTAGTCTATGGTTCTACGATAATATATTCAAGAAAATATTTTGCATACTGTCCATTCCAACTAAATGCTGCTGTAAAATATGGTAAGTTTAATTAATTTAAGATTAAAAAAACTCCCATATTCTTACTAATTCATGCAAAACAATAAAATTTTTTACCTTGTATAACGTTATCCAAGTTTGTTAATCCAGAATTTTCGCTTTCACCTATTATTAAGGAAATAATGAAAACTAACATTATTTTGAGGAGATCGAGAATACTACTAAGGGACGAATTAATTTCTGTAGCTGAAAGCAAACTAAGACACATCGATTGCGTTAATAAATACTCAGAACAAACTGCCTGTGTTTACGTCAACAGACACACATGGAACGCAACGTGGCAAAGTTTTAGTTTCATTTGCAGTTTTGTAAATCACCGTAAGGGTAGCGTATTCGAGCGCTGGAGTTCTGAATTAACTATTTCACTTTGCCCCACATTCCCCTACTTTGTTTTCAAACGAAATATGTTTGTATGCATTCGTTTTTACACGTAGTAACTGCAACTAATTCTAGCATTTGCGTATGTTGATTGAAAGGTCGTTTTCAGCTGGAATGGGATGTAATACAGTATGTATCATGGACATTATGCATTTACAGTTAATCAACAAATAATAAACTGGAAGACGTTAGGCCCTCTATTGACTAAAACAAAAGAGCATGTTCTCGTGGGGGTATTTTCATTTGTTTCAGATTAATTGCGCTATTTAAACAAGTTCTTTTTTCTATTGAGGGAAGAAGCGAGATTTTCATTTTGTACTAAATGTCATATGTTTTTAAAATTTAATTATTTTCTCTTTGGGGGGGGGCGGGGACTTTGAGAAACAACTGTTGTTATTATGTTACGAATTTTATTTATCCAGTGGAATACCTATTGGATCTGAAGTTAAAGAGTGTGTACGCATTTTAATGAGAGAAAATGATTTTATTATTTCAAGCGGAGAGATATTTTCATTAATTGAAGAGATTTCTTTTGAATTGTTACCACGGGCATCGCCTTATGGGTTAGTTCGTAAGCTAAATTGCATAAGTGTTCGACATATTTTGATCCGATTTTATTTTTTAAAAAATCATATATTTTGATTTAAAAATATTTTTTTACTTTTTAAATTTTTTTGTTCCAAATAAAAATAAAAACGAAATTTCAGTGCCGATCTTTAATCCGTTCAGCTAAAAAGAAGAACTGTTACTACTATGGTCAGTGACACATGAGCACAGTTCGATGCGGAGAAACACGCAGTTCGCTGCGGACAAACACACCGTTCGGTGTGGAAAATACGCAATTTGGTGCGGGAAAACACGCAGTTCAGTGCGGAACAACACGCAGTTTGGTGTGGAGAAACACGCCGTTCGGTGCGGAAACACACGCAGTTTTGTACGGAAAAACACGCATTGCAGAGAAACACGCAGTTTGGTACGGAAAAACACGCATTGCGGAGAAACACGCAGTTTGGTGCGGGAAAACACGCAGTGCGGAGAAACACGCAGTTTGGTGCGGGAAACACGCAGTGCGGAGAAACACGCAGTTTGGTACGGAAAAACACACATTGCAGAGAAACACGCAGTTTGGTACGGAAAAACGCGCATTGCGGAGAAACACGCAGTTTGGTGCGGGAAAACACGCAGTTTGGTGCGGGAAACACGCAGTTTGGTACGGAAAAACACGCATTGCGGCGAAACACGCAGTTTGGTACGGAAAAACACGCATTGCGGAGAAACACGCAGTTTGGTACGGAAAAACACGCATTGCGGAGAAACACGCAGTTTGGTGCGAAAAAACACGCAGTGTTTTGAACTTTTAAAGGTTTCGATAGCAGGGGTTCTTAACCTTTTTCGCTCTGCGCCCTCTTTGCACATTGATGTGAGGACACGCCTCCCCACCACTACTACCATTATGAGGTCAATAGAAGTACTACAATCGGAAAAAGTGAATTTGAAACTAAGGCTGACTAGGATAGTTGAAGCTGGTTATTAAATGAAAATTTAAGCATTCTCACCATTCAGAAAATTTATAGCTTACATAATAGATAAAAAATAAAATTAAAGAACTTTTCAGGAAGTTTCAGACTCATTTTATTATTATCCAGGGTTCTATCACGGTTAAAATTAATTAAAGCACTTAATATGCCATTCCAGTTTCCGATATTTTAATACTTGATTGCATAGTTTCACAGAGTTGTTCTGACTTTGTAAGAAAAACCCTTTTTAAATTCAAATAAATAAATAAATACACTATTGATTTTCTCATTGCAACAATTTTCTTTCAGCTACAAGTAGTACTGAAAACGAAAAAAAATACAGGTAGTGTTACATTTTTTTTCGTGCTAAGTAAGTGGATATTATCCAGAAGAAGTCAGGTAAAGCAAGCAGAAACAGGACAGCTTCCAAATTACTGGATTCGTTATTAAATAAGTAATAAGATATGGAATATGTGAATCACAAAAATTTATTTCACGCAGTATGTTCAGAAACGTTAGAACCATGATTTTAACATGTTGATGTCAGAAGAAGTTGACTTTGGTGCATTTGTCTCCCACACCCCCTGCATTCGTTATAACCTTTAAAATTTAAATAAAACTACATTTTAAAAAAATTTTAAGGTTTTCAAACGTTTTAAAATGAAATTAATTTTTTTAAGTACTATATTTTAAAAAACTAATCATACAATGTTTAGCTTGTTTAACTTTTCGGAAATCCAACACAGATGTTAATGTAACCGGAATTAAAAATAAAGTGGTGTTCGATAAAAATTTGTTCGAGATAGAGAGAAAAGCGTTCAATTTGTGCTAAAAATAAATGCAGGGAACTTTAAAAAATTCGACGTAGAGTGGTTATTGAAATAGGTAAAGTTCGACTTGATTCTTAACTAGACTAGCTGAAGTCTTTAAAAAATATAGAAAAGTATTCGATTTCAAAAAAAAAAAAAAACATTATTTTGATTTTTTTCACTGAAAATTTTTTATTATTAAATATCTCTTAAAGCGAAATGTCTGTGCCGATCTAGGGCCGTTCAGCTAATAAAAAGAGCAATATATAGCTACTAATTAAATAGAATGCGAATAATTGAGAAACAAGGAAGTTAAATGAAGCAGGAAAAAAAAAACTTTTGTTTATCGCCCGCAGCAAATGGCCGCTCGTGTGTCAGCTACACTGTAAAAAAAATCCGGAAACGTTTCTGAGTATATCGTGCAGCTGTGGTTCATGAAAGTTTCAAAAACGTTTCTGAGTATTTCGGAATCCTCTTTCTGTAATGTCCAGAAACGTGTCTGAGTATTTCGGAATCCTCTTTCTGTAATTTTCAGAAACGTTTCTGAGTATTTCGGAATCCTCTTTCTGTAATGTCCAGAAATGTGTCTGAGTATTTCGGAATCCTCTTTCTGTAATTTTCAGAAACGTTTCTGAGTATTTCGGAATCCTCTTTCCGTAATTTCCTGAAATGTTTCTGAGTATTCTGTGCAGCTGTGGTTCATGAAAGTTTCGAAAACGATTCCGAGTATTTTGGAATTCTCCAAACAATTTTCAAAAACGTTTCCGAGAATTTCGGAATCCTTTTTCCGTGATTTTTTCTAAAATATAATTCTTTATTATAGTATTACAAACCATATCAGTTTCAATTCTTTCATATCTAAGAGCAATAATACAAGCAATTTTAGAATCATTCGTGGATTTTTTTTCTTTTTTTGAATTTCTAATGACAAATAGCATGGTTAACAGCACAACATATGCACAGTTAAAAATTATGAAATAATCTAGTAGTTTCATTCCTAATCACAAAATCGTCGGGGAATTGGAGGGGGGTATCTTCTGAAAAGTGGGGATTGTTTGTTAAACAATCTTAAACTTCAGTTTTTCTCTCAATATTTTCAAGACAAAACTATCAACATATTGTATTTTTAATGCAGAACTTAAAAACATATCTTGTATCAAACTTGATAGCTTTTATCTTCGGATAAAATTTGACAGGACTTACCTACCCTTCGCGTTCCGGAATTCGTTCACCTCAAGTCAATTTCTCTGACGAACAAAGTGTACCGAAAAGTACCAACAGAGAAATTGATGAATTTAAATATGACACCAAGTCCCCCTGCTGGAACCATTCGGGTTGATTCTTCTGTTCTTGCCCTTTTCCAGCTCATCACAAATATAAATACTTATTCAAAATGGGTTACTGATATTATTTTTACAGTGTGCGCAAAATGCAATATATATTTCATTTATTAAAACATTGAACTCTATTACATGATTATTCCATTTCATATATACGAGAATCCCCCCCCCCCCCACCATAAGAGTGATGGTGGTGCACCCATAAAATGCTATAAAGCGCCCCCCCCCCCCTTAAAAAAGCAACCCCTGAAAATGTCAATGGCACAGTCTGCGTGGTGAACGCCCCTCGTCTTCTCCCCATATGTACATTGTATATTAATAACATAGTTTTTTAAAAATGATCACTTTTAAAACAATGACATGAAATAATATTACTTTTTATTTTGGCATGTAAATGCAGTTGTTCCATTTTTGCCACTGACTCATTCCTCCTGACTGTCCTACATTAAACTAGTATGCATGCAGTAGGTACTGTCCTGAGGAAGACAAATTATAGGGACTTGTTTCTTAATTTAGCCGAGGTAAAAAAACCCTACTTTTAACTTTAGGTTTAAGCTCTTGTTTATTGCATATAGTTTAGCATATGGTGCGTTTGGCCCAATGTAATGCATATATTAGAGCTTAAACACTCTCCATTTAGTAAGTAGTTTAATATATTTTGGTCTTTTGACCATATTAATCGGATCTTCCACGGCTGATGAGCTCCGCGAATTCAACCTTTCAACTTTATACACTAATAATTGCTACTTTTAATTTTCTTTTTCTCATTGCTATTCATTGCTTGTGTATTTCATATATATACAAAAATATATTATTGAGAAATAATTCTTGTTTGTTATATTTGCAGCTTCTTTCCCTTAAGGGCAGGTACATTGCAACTAAAATAAATCGTACTGATGAAGCTCTGCTGAGATAAATAATATTTCATGTATAATATAAATTATAAATCAAAGTATCATATACATTATAAATCAAAGTATCATATAAATTATAAGTCAAATATTTTTATTTTATTAAGTCTTTTTTTTTTTTTTGCTTTTGGCAAAATTGAGGATCATAAAACGAAAAAAATGAAGACACTTTTAAATACATATATGAATCTATTTGTTAAAGAAATTAATACACATTTAACTAATTTAAAGCGTTTCGCTAATGCAAATATTTAAAGTGATATCGTCATTTAGATAATACTGAAGCACTATGTTCCTAATTACAAGAGATAGTTTTTTTTTTTTTTACTTCATACAATCTAGCTACACTGTTTACAAGGGAATGAAAACATGCAACCTTAAAGACGAACTATCAAACCTGACAATTTGCATATTATAACATTTAATTCATAATGCTTGATACATAAATGTTCAGCCAAATATTAACTGAGATTGACACATAAAAACAAAGTACACAATAACACTTATTTAAAGTTTTTTATAATCTTCCATTCATAAATTTTACAGAATAAAACTAGACACACTTGCACTTTAAATATGTGTTCTACGTAATGTAAAATATTTTCAAATTGCAATAGTTCACAACGAAAAAATGATACTGAGGAATAGTTTTTTTTAACGAGATTTATATGAACTAAATCACTTTAAAGTAATAGAGTTGCAAAGCGACTTACCTATTCGTCGGTGGTGGTCTTTTGCAGGCTTTGGTCACCAAAAAGGTGATTTTTATGACAGAATAAAATTCTGCCTACAAAAATTACCCATTTGGTAGAAAGAAAAGTATCCAAGAAAAAAGTAAATTACCTACACAAGTTATGCAACGCAACGAATTTCATGGCGTCCTCTCGGCAGTTATTTGGTTTTTAATTTCAGTTTGTATTCCTTCCGCGAGCATACGTCGAGAAGTTGCACTTCGTACTTAAAAATAAGTGACCATAGCTTCAAATTCAATCTCATGACGATACATTAGCAAGAAAATATAAGACTTTAAAATTATCTTCAGTGAATTCATGCGAGGAACAAAACTTCTACTAATGGCCTTGATGAGTGTTACTTCGCACATGAGTCATTGCGTGCATTCACGAGTTTCAGTTTGGATTTTCTGCTGGACTATAAAATTGAAGCGTGAGCTGCGCATGCGTCGACTCTTACTTTCTTGTTAAACGGGAAATGTATTTGATAAGAGCAGAAAACTGCTGAGGGCGTACGAATCTGTGTATTACGGAAAGCTTTTTTGTATATTCAGAGAGTTTTCCGAGATTTTTTACAGTGTATCGACATTTCGCAGCCTCTACAGTGCTTTCTCTTCTCCGCGCTGCGCGTGTTCCCGCACTCGCGGAGAAGGGAAACTCTGCGGGCCCAAAGTGCCCGCACAGCACCCGCACTGTATTTGCGGGTCGTGTGTTACCCCTGGCAATTTTTCAGCCCTCGCTGTACTTCCCCTTCTCCGCATGCGGGAAAACACGCGGCGGGCGCCCGCTCGTGTGTTACCACCCTTACTCCTATATTTCAAACCTAGTTTTAAAAATATTGGGCCCCCTTCAGGCTCGGGCCCGGGCCAACAGGTGTCCCTTTTCCTTCCCTGTGCAGAATCCCGTTGAGTGGTTGTATTTTCTGACAAGTTATCGCGTTAGGGGATTTTTCAGTGCTAGCAATTATTAGTGGCACGTGAATTGTTTATTAAATTAAATATTATTTTTGACCTGGTTTGGCAAAACCCGAAACTTTTCTCTGGTAACCCTAGCTCCGCAACTATGAAAAATCCGATCCAAAAGGGCTAAACTTAAGCTGATGCCTCGACCTGTATATATAACGACTCTATATAAGACGGAAGCAAGGGCAACGATAACATAAATTTATAATATAGGCAGCAAAAGGGGGGGGGACTCCCCCCTCGCTGCCGCTCTCGAACCCTCGACGATTGCTTCGCAATCCTATTTGATTCACGAAGATTTTAAGTGCCTGTTAATAAAGAATCAGTTACAATACACGTTACGATTAGAACAAAATAAAAATCACGCTCCAGTTCCCGAAGCAGGTAGAGTTTTAGTAAAACACTTACTAAACAAAGAAAAATATTAAACTCTCACTCTAACCCGAAAACAAAAAAAAAAAAAAAAAAAAAAAAAAAAAACCTTAATTGGGGGCCAGAGATTTTTGAAATGCGGGGTGAAATATATTTAAGGACGTAAAGATAAACAGTATGGTGGGAAGTTCAAAAAAAAAAATCATTTGTGACGGGCCACGAAATTTCTGTGCACTCTCCTGTCCCAGGCAGAGAGTTTAAACTAACTTGTACCAAATCTCACAACTTAATTGCCTCCTAAACACAGCACAACAGCCGTTTTGTAAAATTTGAAAAGTCACTTTCAAATTCATGGTCTTTAGTAATATATTTTGCTCTTTATCTCCGGGCTTGAATTGAGTTCAGCCTTGGACTTATCGCTAAAACCGAGGCTTCACTTGATACGCGTCTTATCAGGCTCAGTCATTTCAATAAAAGTTGTAGTACGAAATCAATTAATCAAACAAAAAACAGGTCACGCGCCAGCGCATTCAGTGGGGCCATGAAATGACTGAGCCTGATAAGACGCGCATCCGGTGAAGCCTTGCTAAAATAGAAACCCTTATATCTGCTGTTCTAATTAATTGAGAAAATTGGAACAAGCTTTATTTGATGCAGAAACAAAATTTCTTTCGAACGACATAGAATGTTAAGGGGTGTTGGAATTCTTTCATCCCTTTAATAGGCAATTTACGTGAAATTTTAGCTTAAAAATTAATTACAAAAAATTAATTCGAAATTTAAAAAACAAAATCCCAAGTGCAAACTACCGGGGCTCGAAGTAATTTTTAACAAAATTTCAAGGCTGTAGGTGCTACTGGGTTTCCTGGACGCAGGTCCGCCACAAACTTTCTTTCACAATTTCTTTGACCTTACTTTTCTTTAATATATAGAGACTATCCTCATATAAATAATAGCCGATGATCGAGTAACCCACGTGTTTCAACAATGAAACTCGCTCCACTGTATGATAATTTGATGATATGATTTGGTAGAGTTTAACATGCAGGAAAGGCTTTATCGTGGCAAGGCTGAACTCGATCTGGTAATTCAACTGTTTTACTGGTAAGACAGTCATTTTAGGGAAATGAAGAATCAAAAAAGTGGTTGACTAATGCTGCATTTGAAATTAATTAAAAAGATAAAGTTACAATTGACGTTTAATTTGCAGAACAGAGAACGTAAAATGTGTGGCATTTAATGCTTTTCAGAGAAAGCAAACCGCAAGCTTTGTTTGCTCCCTCAATTTCTAATTCAACCAAATTCATGTCATTGATTCTACCTCTGTGAATATTTAACAAACACAAACTGAGGGGGGGGGGGGCTGTACCCTCTTGGTTGCGCCACTGCCCTCTCTTCTCGCCAGGGAAGGAAAACTTTGGTGCTCCGCTGATCAGAGGTCCCCCCCCCCCCCAATACTTTACCTATTAAACAAGCAAATGCTTAGTTATTCTTAGAAGTTCTTCAGAAAGATAGCTTTTCCCTGATAAGCTTTTCTGCACTAAAAAAGTTCAGAAAATAAACTATGTATAAATGGCACGTTAGTAATTAAACCAAATAAATTGAGCAAACAATGAATAAAATTAATAAAAATATAATTTTGGGATTTTTTTTTTCTTGAGCAATCCCGAATAGCTCATTGTTTTCACTTGGTTGAATGACATCCGCGTCCTTTGACTTTTGTCCTCGGATCCTCTGCGAGCACCACCGTCTCCAGGTGCTGCTCCCCTGGACCTGGGTCTCAAGGCTGACGAGAGGCCATGTCAACCTAGTTCGAAACTGAGGCTCGGCCCTTGATAGGGCTCGGCTCGTGATTGGAGTACTACATAAGTTTTGTACGTTTTATGAGGGGAGGGGGGGGGAGGTGAACCAAACTGATAAGGAGCCTGCCTTGGCTCTCGGCGGCCCTGCTGGGCCTCCATCAGCAGCACTGTCTACCGTAATCCGCTTCTCCCGGGCGGTTGCGTCCATGTCCTACACACAAGCACGCCTACACACAAAACTCACATGCCTACACACACACACACACCTTGCAAACAAACGCTTAAACGCACACACACAGGTCTATACCATTGAGAAGAGATAAAATGGGGGGGATTGAAGACTTTCATTCGTGAAACAAAGTACTCAAATCAAGTCATAGATTTTAAAGCAAAGCATTGGAAGAGTTTTCTTCGCTAGTTTCACGCAAAACGTTCCAATCATTCGTCATTGTTGACTCACGTGACTTGAGGTCTTCGCCTCAGCTTTTGCTATTCAAATGATTGGACTTGCTCCCTCCATTTACTAATTCCTGTTCTAAGATCTACACACACACACACTCATGATTGTGAAAAGCATAATTTAAATTCAAGATGTCAAAAATTTAAATCTTCTTTTTGGAATTTTTCAATCCTTAAGAGATATTTTCAGTAGGTTGCTTCAGGGACTCTAAAAGCATTTTCTAGGTCTTATTTGGAGTTTAGACTTAACAGAACAATATTTGTACAAATAATATAAAATAATACTCTATTTACTATTTTTGACGATAAACCATTGAGAAATAAAAAATTTGGGACTTTTCTCGAAATTCGAAGCTTAGAAGTTACGAAAACACGACAAGCCACAGAAGAGAGAGAGCTAAATGAAAGCGAATCTTATAATAAATAAAACAACTACTACTACTTCTATTCAAACATTATTGGTTGAATGACTGATTCCGGTTTCCGACGGTTCCTCCAGTCCTGTGTCTAGTTCTTCAACATATTGTCGTTGTCAAGCATTATTTTGTTTACTTTTCTCAAACATGAGAAAATTTTTTTGATACCAAAAGCTTCTCCGTGGAAAGGTTGCTTTTTGTTGTTTTTGTAGAACGGATGATGAATGGTTTTGAAAATATTATCGAAGGAATCGGAAACGAAGTTTTGTGGTCTGTGTCTGGAATTATTAGCGTTACATTAGGCACTTATTTCATGTATCAAAGGTAAGCAATTCTCGTTACATGTGAGATTTCAATGTTTACTATCCTCGATATTACTAATGTTTCAAGATTTCTTGATTTTGTAGAGAGGCGTTTATCTGAAAAGTAAAAAATTCCGTTTTTCGATTCCTTTACAAAATTTCTACCGACTTAAGTTGGCCTTCCAGAAATAAAAAAAAAAAAAATCTTTTGTGGAGTTTCAAGCTCCAAGTTTATTATTAAAGTTTGAGTTGTGTAGCAGTTTAGGAAATTTAATTTTTGACTGAACTTTTGCAAACAAATTTTTAGGCTGTAGGCAGCGATTTAGAATATCTTTTACAGGAAAGTGCAGAGATGATTTGTCCTCATTAAATTTCAAATCGTAAGTAATGATTAAAAAAAAAGCCCCTCCAATTTATGGGAATGTTTTATTTTAGGTCCCTTTTGAATGTAGCCCAGTGTTGCCCCAATTCTATGTATATGTAGCACTTTTCAGCGTTTTGTGGCCTTAGTCGGTTAAACACCTGCATTTAGCACCCCCTAGATTCCCTATTGCTTCATGTTAAACTGTTTTATGAAATTCTCATTGATTTTAATACAATTGGTAAGAAGGAATGTTTAAGCTTGTGGACTTGTCGCAGTGTTTGGTTCAGTTGAGAACCCCTCTTTCATTCATTTACTAATTAATTTCATAAGCAATGAAAACAAGAAGCATTTTGAATATCTGCTTTTAAAAAATAATTAAATAATTAATGAATGGGAAAGGATTACTGAAATTAAAATCATTTTATTCATGAAATGTTTGAACTCAAGGGAAGCAGATAACTGTTGACATTATGTGTGGGGGGGGGGGCATGACCCTCATGACACTGTCCTACTTCTCTGAAGCGACCTCTCTCCGTTCATCAAAAAGTGGTTGTTAATTAGGCTTGCCAGACATCTTGGTTTGACCAGGACAATCTTGGTTTTCAGACAAAATCCTGGTGTCCCGGCTGGTTTACTTTGCGTCCTAGAAAAAGGTTAATTTGATTCTAAATGACTTCAAATTGCTTCTTCTTACTAAAGAACTTGTAAGTATTAATATGTAAGAAGTTTATCTGCTTTTGTCGTTTCACTATTTATTAAAAGCATTAAGAATGAAGTGCCCTATAAAACACCCTAAAAACGAGCCATTGCTGTGTGCCCTTTTGAATACTCACATTGCTGAGGGGGGATCCGGTGTCCCTGTTGGGTATCAAGTCTGCTGGACCGCAAGGGTTTTTCTCTTTCCCCTGTCTATTGCTTGTGTAACTGGTTTTGCGCATCAAACTCAAGGCATCAGCGAATCAACGAGGTGAGGGGGGGGACAACATTTCAACTCTTCTTGCACATCAACAAATGATGTCACACCACAGGTCACAGGATGTAAGCTGTATTAGTCACAGGAGTGACCAATACAGCTTAAAATACTGGTTTCGAAGTACAATGCAAGTAATGACGTTAACTTTGGGAAGTTGTTTTTTCGGTCACAAGGTGTCGATTGGCACTGAAATTTTTGGTCACCGTTGAAAAATTTTGGTTGCCATTTGGTGAGTGGCGACCACTAATCTGCACCTCTAATTTTAAGTGAATTAGTAACGTCTACCTTATAAATTTCAGTTGCTGAATTTTTTTACATAAAAAGCCGACATGGAAAAATCAAAAGGCTTAGTGATTTTAAAAAGATCAAAATCAAATCATACTTTTTAAACACCAAATGAGATATCACTGCATAACATCAAAATTTAGTTAAAAGAAAAAGAAATTGCAGAAATTTTCTTCAAACCTAGTTTAAGCATTTGTATATATATTCAGCATTCTGCATCCTTGTTCTATACTTTAACCATAAAAGCTCGTTTCTTTAGTTACATTGTTTTTGAGTTCCGAATAGTGAAGTCACTGTTAATTTAAATCATGCTTAATGTTCTCTTTATTTCCCCTCTAGGTTTCAGAATGCCAGGGTCTTTGGGGGGCATAACTCCTCCTCCCCCCTCCCTGGAGTGTCGAGCGGGAGCAGCCGATTGATCGAGCAGAGGCGCGAGGGGCCCTCGAGGCACTTCGGCTACGACCAGCAGTGTCCAGTATGTTTGGTCGAACCGCGGTACCCCCGTGGAAACAAATTGCGGTCATGTCTTCTGTGGTGAGTCGATCATATACCAAGTTTGTGGTTCACTAAGCGTGTTTAAGAGTTAAATTTTCGTGAGTGACTTTTTTGCCGTTGCGGCGTTTATGATTGACTTTTCTTTTTATCTCCCTGACTTCAGTCCTACTGTTTTAAAGAAACGATAAAGAAATAGATACTGGCACATTCTGATGCAATTATATATTATTTTTCCAGTCAATCTGAAGCTTTAATTAAAGTAAACAGCCGACTGTTCAAAAAGTGAGGGAAAAGCCGAATTTCCTTTTCGCCAATTTTTTATATAGTTTATTGCAAGTGAAATTTGTTGTATGGTGAGGATTGAGAGACATAACATGCCTTCCCTTTTATGCACATACAAACATTAGTAACTGATCTTTGTCTTTGATAAAAATGTTATGTTTACCATGTGCTGGGATTTTTCCTTTTTTTTTCCGTGAAAAAATCTTTTGAACAAGAAAGAAGTAAAAAATCAAGCCAATAAAACAATATTCGTTTTTATTGCTTGATTAAAATTAAAACTGGCCCGTTATTTTGATTTTTTCCCCTGGGGTAGCTAGCGAAGGATGTATACTGAATGCAAATTTTATCTGGAAACAACAAAAACTGCACAAACTGCTAGTTAAGCATTAATTTTCCAAAGTCAGGGCGGAAAGAAATTGACTCCACTGACCCCCATAAATTACGTGCCTGAAACAATTACTTCTATTGAATGCTACAAATACATAACATAATACAATCCCTTTAGTTTACTTTTGTTGGATATATTTAGATCTTATTGAGTTAGTAGCCTACAGCAAGCCTAGGCAGAAGGACAACACCGCAATTCGTCACAATCGCTCGGTAGTCAGTTCATGCCTTGGACACCAATTCACCACATCCAGGTAAGCCATGTAGATAGACTCGCTCCTTCCCTTAGCACTGAAGACTAAACAACTGGCTTAACTTGAACAATAATAACTTTCCATTCTGATGAACATCACCACAGCACGCGCTTCCGAAGTGGGGGCATCAACGAGGAAGCAATCCAAATACCAGACCGCACCAGAGAGGCTGGCAGCCAAAACGTTATCAACACATATGGACGAACACAAACACCAAACAGCACAAACGAGAGGATGAGTGAGAGAGAGAGAGTGAGCTACGATCGGTCCGCATATTTATTGCCAGATCCGACCGTGCTCGTAGTAATGTGACGTTACCTCCTTTGCATCTTGCTAGAGCAGCTCAACTCCGGAAACACACAGCTTGCAGGTTGCTCAATCCTTATCTTATTCGATATTCGGCACCTAACACCTCAACAGGTTATCTTACGTAATTAACATATGCTCTGTCGGAAGTTTGCCGACTTCTGCCGAATGGCGGCAACCAATCATAGCATGCCACTAATTTTCCCGATCACTTCCGATTCAAACTTAAACATTTGAGTGTCGGTGGCAGGTGGATGGGATTTCCCGTGTAAGGTTTTTCCGGAATGGCAAAAGGTAAGTTACAAATCTTTTTTTTTCTCTTTAACAATATTGATGAAATCTTTCAAGAAACAAAAATAAAGGCATTTAGCCCAACAGGATCCCCCCTCTTGAAGGAATTTCATCAAAAACCACATTATATACACTAAAAACACTTAACTACATTCACATCATATTTACAAAAATACATTTGAAAAACAGTTCAAAAATTTGATAAGCCCCACTTTCTCTTAAGTTAATCCCAATTAAATATAATTTCACAAAGCTTGTTTAAACAATTCTTAGATAAGGGTTTAGTGAAAATGTCCGCGATGTTTACATTTGTCCTCACATATTTAATCAAAAAAATCTTTTGCTCAATTAAATTTCTTAAAAAATGGTACCTTACATCAATGTGTTTTGTACGGGAATTCTCAATGGGAGACTTAGAAAAATCAATTGTTGCAGTGTTATCACAATAAATGACTGTATCCCTAAGCTGGAGGTTTTCAATATTTAACTCACTTATTTCTGCAATTACCCTCTTCAGCCAGACCATTTCTTTTGCAGTTTCACCAAGTGAAATATATTCTGCTTCCATTGTAGATAACGCAACACATTTATGTTTAAATGTTCTCCAATTAATTGGGACCCGATCAATACACAAAATTGATCCCCCCATTGAGACTCTATCCTCTCGATTAGCGGCGTAATCAGAGTCGGAAAAACCCCGTAGGTCTACACTACTGATTGAGCTTAAATTTAGTTTGTATGATATTGTGTACTTTAAATATCCTAGCAATCTTAATAGAAAATCCCAATGCTTCCTTCCGGGATTTGCTTGAAATTGCAAAAAAATGTTTACCGCATAAGAGATGTCAGGCCGGGTCTTTCCCGCTATGTATGCCAAACAACCCAACAAATTTCTGTATGGGAGCTTTTCTATTTCCCTTTTTTCCTCCTCAGTTTTCGGGCAGTCGTCTTTTGACAAAACTGTACCCTTTGAGATTGGGAGGGTTGAATTTGGCACATAGTAATCTGAGAATAACCCCAAGACCTTCGAAATGTAAGAGCTTTGGTGAATAAAAAGATTATTTTTATCTTCCACAAATTCAATCCCCAGTAGCTTTCTGGTTTTCCCCATTTCTTTTATATCATACATACTTTTAATTTCATTAATTACCTTTTTAATTAAATTTTCATTTTTTGCTAGAATTATTATGTCATCTACATAAATAAGAAGAAAAGTCTCTTTGTCTCTGTGATATACACAATTACATCCTTTTAATTTTTGAAAACCAAAACCACGAAGAACACTGTCTATTTAAAAAAAACAGTTTCTTCCGGACTGGTGTAGTCCATAGAGAGACTTCTTCAATTTACAGACAAAATTAGGGTGACTTTTACTGACGAAACCCTCTAGTTGTCTCATGAAGATTTGTTCCTCTAAATCAGCATATAGGTAAGCATTTTTTACATCAATTTGTGAGTGACACCATTTTAAAAGACATATAAAAATAGAAAAGAAAACTCTCACAAGCGAAAACTCAATTATCAGGCTAAAAACTTTGGAATATGATTCAATTGACTGACGGTCCCCCCTCACAACCAACCTGGCCTTGCATCTAACAATTTCACCCCTGTCATTTACCTTGAGGTCATGGACCCACCTATTTCCCAAAATTGGTTTCCCCTCTGGTGGAGGTACGAGGTCCCACACCTCTCTTTGCTGAATGACATCTGATTCAGATTCCATGGCCAGTTTCCAGTTGTCCACCTCGGGGGTGTCGATACATTGCCTATACGAATTCGGTATAGAAATTTCCACTAAACTTGCTTCAGGAGCTTCTTCACCTTTTTCCGAATTTTCAATCTCGTCACAGATTTCCCCTACTATTGGATTTTTAGTTGAAAAGTCAAAAGGTTTTGGTTTATATTCTATTTTATTTTCACTACAATATTTTAAAACCTGTTTTAGTGAATTTAATCTTACTTTATTTTTACCGGCAATTGTATAATAAATATCAGTCCTATCCCCTGTCTTTCTCTTTTTGGCTTCCCTAACCCATTTAATTTTTTCACAGGGAGTCTCCTCAATGCTCTCCTGGATTTCCTGTTCAAGTTTAACTTCACTCATAAGCCTGATAAAGTTAAATTTTCTCTCATTTTTATTTTGGACTTTTAATTCCCCCCATTTTTCATTTTCATTGAAATTTACATTAATAGTCTCTGTGACTGTTCTGGTTTCAGGATCTCAGATTCTGTACCCTTTGGTACGTAAGGCGTATCCGACCATGATCCCCTTGGTAGCCCTCATATCTAACTTTTTTAGTTTAGACTTAGGCTGACCTACATAGGCAGTACACCCAAAAATACGTAGGTGTCTAACTGAAGGTTTACGACCAAAAAACAGTTCAAAAGGGATTTTGTCCATATTTCCTATTACTGTCTGATTCCTTACATAATTAAAACAAAGAGCGGTTTCAGCCCAAAACTCATCCCCCAATCCAGAATTGTTGAGCATAGACCTCACACCATTCATTATGGTTAAATTATATCTTTCTACAACCCCGTTCATTTGTGGGGTGTAGGGGTTGGTCCGCTCTATCTTTATTCCCTGATTGGTGAGATAGACCTCAAAATCTTTGTTAACAAATTCTTTTCCGTTATCGGAACGGATAGCCAAAATTTTTGAGTTCAGGAATCTTTCAGTTCTTTTTTGAAAATTGACAAAAACATTAAATGCCTCACTTTTTGCTTTTAAAAAGAAAACATATGATTTTCTTGAGAAATCATCTATAATTATAAAAATATATTTCTTCCCCCCCAAGGACTCGGTCTGAAGGGGTCCCATGAGATCCATGTAGAGCAATTGAAGTGCAGAATTAGTACGCCTTTCTGGCATAGATTTAAAAGAGCACTTCCTCATTTTTCCCAATTGACAAGGGTCACAATTGGGTTTTTGCCCCTTCTTAATTTCTAGTCCCTGGACTGCACCGAGTTTACTTGTTTCGGTGATACTCTCCATATTTATATGGCAAAACATTCTATGCCATTTCTCCATGTCAACACTGACCATGTTGGCCCCTTCAGACGGGCCCTTGGTCTTAAAAACTTTTGTATAACTAACATTTTCACAATCAATATAAAAATTTGGTTTGACATGATAATGTTTATTTATTAAATTTGCTGTAAATAGTTTAACATTCTCTTGATTAAAAACGCAGATCTTTCCGGGCAACCATTTAAGCTTATAGCCCTGTCTGTCTATACACGAACCAGAAATTAGGTTGCGTCGTAGTGTTGGAGCATAGAAAACATTATTGAGGGTGATGGTAACTAATTTTCCATCTGATTCAATTTTAAAAATTACTTTCCTAATGCCCTCTACCTGACTCTTCACGTTTCCTACAGCTACCTCCATTTGTGTGTTTTGAACGGGCTCTAATTCTGCAAAAATGAGATGTACTGCCACTATCCAATAGCCATGTATCCTCACATTTTGGGTAGGTAGTATTTGCAGAAATTTAGTTTTCATTTACAGAACAAAACATTCCTGCCTGAGGGTCTTCTTTGGTTTTGAATTTAAAACTCTTATCCTGTTTTACTTTGTTTCGGCTCCAACACCTCGACGCAATATGCCCTTTCTTTTTACAAATGTAACAAACTTTATTCTTAACAAGGAATTTACTCCTACAATTTGCCATTCCGGAGTTTCCGGGTTTTGAAAACATTGCCGAATTTTCTACATTAGGCTCTTCGGCCAAATACCTAATCCTGCCTTCCTCAACCAGTAGTTCGTCTTTCACTTTAGAGAAAGTAAATCTCTCCTTCTCATCTGTAGATGGCTTGAACAATACTGCTGAAATTTGAAGGTAAATGTCGTATCAATTGGAAGGTTCTGATTTTTTCTTCCATGATCTATCCATTTTCGACTAATTGGTTAAAAATTCCCCCCAACTTTGCTGCGAATAATCCCACCGTTTCACCTTCTTGCATTTTGCAAGAGAAGTAGGATTCCCGTAGCACGGCTACTCTGGCCAAATATGGGGGTTCAAAATTTGTCTTAAGGGCTTTCCAAGCTTCACTAGGATCTTCCAAATTATCAATTAGCCTTTTTAGGTCTTTTTCTAAATTTAAATAGGGATGATGGCTAATGCTTGGCCACATCTTTTTCTGTCAGCACTAGTTAATTCCCCTTCTTGTTTCTTTTGGGTAACCTCCCATAAATCCCTTTCTATGAGCACCATTTTTATGTCTTTTGACCAGGTAGCGCAATTATGGGAGCCCAACTTCTCCACATTTCGATAATCCTTCTCCATAATAAAAAATGATTCAATTTTCTCCGGGCAGATCAACCACACGACTCTGCTACCACTTGTTGGATATATTTAGATCTTATTGAGTTAGTAGCCTACAGCTAAGCTGAGAATTAGGCAACTCATTACCAACTGAATTTTGAGGAAGTGATCTGGCCGAAGAAAATAAAACATGAATCATTTTAACATTGGAAAACATTTATTTAAACATGCATTAGTAAAAATAGTTACAACACAATAGTTTAGTCCTCAAAAATGTTAGGTATGCTAAGTCAAAAAAGTCTTACAGTAAGTCCAAGTTGAATCAAGATGAACACGCAGGATGTAAAAGTCCTATCGGCTTATTACCATGAATTCCGCATAGGCAGAAGGACAACTCCGCAATTCGTCACAATCGCTCGGTAGTCAGTTCATGCCTTGGACACCAATTCACCACATCCAGGTAAGCCATGTAGATAGACTCACTCCTTCCCTTAGCACTGAAGACTAAACAACTGGCTTAACTTGAACAATAATAACTTTCCATTATGATGAACATCACCACAGCACGCGCTTCCGAAGTGGGGGCATCAACGAGGAAGCAATCCAAATACCAGACCGCACCAGAGAGGCCGGCAGTCAAAACGTTATCAACACATATGGACGAACACAAACACCAAACAGCACAAATGAGAGGATGAGTGAGAGAGAGAGTGAGCTACGATCGGTCCGCATATTTATTGCCTGATCCGACCGTGCTCGTAGTAATGTGACGTTACCCTCATTTGCATCTTGCAAGAGCAGCTCAACTCCGGAAACACACAGCTTGCAGGTTGCTCAATCCTTATCTTATTCGATATTCGGCACCTAACACCTCAACAGGTTATCTTACGTAATTAACATGTGCTCTGTCAGAAGTTTGCCGACTTCTGCCTAATGGCGGCAACCAATCATAGCGTGCCACTAATTTTCCCGATCACTTCCGATTCAAACTTAAACATTTGAGTGTCGGTGGCAGGTGGATGGGATTTCCCGTGCAAGGTTTTTCCGGAATGGCAAAAGGTAAGTTACAAATCTTTTTTTTTTTCTCTTTAACAATATTGATGAAATCCTTCAAGAAACAAAAATAAAGGCATTTAGCCCAACAACTTTTTTTGTTATTTATTTAGTTTAATTATTTTATTATAAATTTTACGTCCTATACTTAAGAATAAATTTTTTTTCTTCTACATTTTCAGTTATTTCCCCTTTTTTTTTAAAATTCAAACATCTGCCCCTGTTTATGCAAGAATGCATGTCAGCTGCTGATTGTTTTTAACTAAAATTAAAAAAATATATGCTTTGCTTTTTGTATCATAGTTTATGACAACAGGAGCTGAAAGTGTTAATATTTTTCAAATGATAAATGGATCTTCTCGAAGGAATGTTTTCGTTTTTGACAAAACAAATCTTTAACAAAAATGGTTTTATTGCACCAAAATATGAGTTTTACTATTAAACTTGTTTTTTTTTTTTTTTTTGCATCGCTATATTACATTTTATTGTTTCATACTTAAACATTTTATTACTGTATTGTTGAAAGATGTTTCTTTGTTTAGATTTTATTTTCATATTTTTGCAATTAATATCTTTGTTTCCACCACTTTATTTTTTATGCTGATGATTGTCTTGCTTTGTTTCTTCCGTTTTGTTTTTGCAACTTGGTCTTTCATTAAATCCCTTTCATACTTCAAAAGTACTGTTAGTTTATTTTTGGGACACTTTTAAATCAAAAGTACTGTTAGTTTATTTTATATTAGAAATAAAATTTACGCTAAATTTGTTTCCTCTTGATGTGTGTGTTTTTTATCTCTTCCTATTTTTTTCTACTTTTTTATGTGATTGTATTCCTACTTTTTTAATTTTTGATTCCTTATTTCCTACTTTTTCCCCCCAAAAAACCACTTCGGGGGTCTGCTTTTGGATTTGCGCTTTTGTGCCAACACTTATTTGAATTTACCAAGCACCCTCAGAAGTTTCCCAACTTGCTCAAGGGATACATACATTCCTTTTACTACTTTATAGCTGAGATCGAGGTAAAAAAGATATTATAAATTTTATTTGAAAGTGATTTGAACATTTTAGGCTACAAAACTGTTTGCTGGTAGTTGCTATCAGTTAAATAAAGTTAGAAAATAAGCAAACTAGTAGACTGCGTCTGTAGCTTTTACAGAAGCTTCGGAGCTTTTTTTTTTGTTCAAACTGAACCGAAAAAATAGGCAGTATACAGTTCTAAACAGAATGGCTTTTATTGTATCACCTATATTTCTTCTCTCAATTTTTAATTTTATTGGCTGCTCTAGAATTATCTTAAGCATAAAGATGTTAAGATCAGTTTTAATTTTTGAGTATTGCAACCAAGAAATCATATACTTATTTTATTTTTACTTTTTAGCACAATCCAAGCTTATAGAAATATTCTTTAATTTTTTTTTTTTTTTTTTTTTTTTGTATTTTATCTGTATTTGTAATGAATTACTGTGCCATCTATGTTTTTGTTAGCTTCAAGGCTAAATATTTGTTCTTATATTCTAATAATATCTATTCCAGCGGAATGCGTCATCACCTATTGGCGGCATGGAAATTGGATAGGCGCCATCAAATGCCCAGTATGTCGACAGACTGTGAGTGTAACTTTCCTCGTTTCTACATTCTAATCTCATGCCACTTTTTAAAATAATTATTTATCAAATGTACAAGGTAAAAATCCATATTAATTCAACCAGGGTGTCACCTTGATGGTCTTGGAGTTTTTTGAATGTAACATATGTTAAAACTCATGAAAAAGTAGATTCAGGGTATATTTTGGTTTTGTCCAAAAAAATTTTCTGGGCCAAGATACTTACTGCCAAAGATGGTGGCCTAGACATCATTTCTCTCTTGCAATTTGTAACAAAATTTTTTGCAGATCTTTTTCTCAAGAATGGTGCAACATATTTTATTGCAGTTTGTTTTATTTAAAAGGTTATTTCTTTCTAATTAAAAAGGTATGAAACATTTTGAAATACGAGTTGCATCCAGAAAATAAGTTCCCCAATTTAAAAAAAAAATGTTGCCCAGAGCCGTTATTTTTGGTTCTTGAAGACAATTCCTAAAGTTTTAGAAGGTTTTAAAAAGTATTAGTACTCATTTCCTTCTTTTTGACCTTGATAAAATGACCCCGTTAGCTAACCAGCGTGTGAATTATTCCCCTGAATTAAAATTCAACTCTGATTCATGTGTGGTGTTTACCATCGCAATGATGTGACGTAATGTGTGAAAGTGTAGTGTAACTCTTAGCTGAAAGCATAATGAAAAACAATTTTACAGTTTTAGAGTTTAAAATGTTGACTAAGTTGAGTTTTTTTGACAAACTAATTTATGCATATGTTGAATTGCGTCATGTCATTTCGTAGTGGGAACGGAAATGTATAAGATGGGAGTCAATCAATCAATCTCTCTTATCTTATTTCCTCTCAGCTGCTAACCCTTTCCCGGTGCTGCAGCGGTTGTTTTGATAAGGAGATTTGCACCTGGGGAGTTGTTGTCTCTGATTTAATTTTTCCTCGCTGAAGACATAGTTAGTTCTTTTAAATATGCAAGAAAAAATTCTTTTTGCCCTGCTAAAAGAGCGGGCGTGTTCTAAAATCACTTTAAGTATGTGAAGAATTAGTTTAATGATTTTTTTAAAAAGTGAAGTTGATTTTTGCCAAAGATAGACCTGACGGGGCCTGTTTGAAAGTTTGCGCTATGTGAACCGTATGTATTGTAGTTCGGAAAGGAGGTTTCCATCTGAAGACAAGATAGTGTCTGGAGTCTAGCTGAACTGAATGTTTGTTCTGATGGTTTCTTGGACAGACGGGATGGACCCTAATGTCTAAAATTGACTGGTCTACCGAGAAAAAGGCTTGACTTCTGTCCACGAGTGGAACGGGCAGTGTCAACTCTTCTGGATATCCAACATGTAGATTGCATCTTCATGTTCTTATGTGTGCCAGCTTTTTAGTGCTGAATATCTTTGGGTATGAACTTTATGTATTTCTAATAGAACTTTTTCAAGTTTCCTAGCATTGACTAATGGTTGGACTAGATTGACTAATCATTGTGATATTTTACAACTTTAGCAAAACTTATTTTTGAATTTTTCCTATGAATGTTTTGGGTGGTTTACAGTCTAAATTGTTTTGGGAATGTAAATTATTTTCCACTTGTTGATATTTCCCTGTTTCTGTTGTTTAATAAAATTGTTCACCTGTAATACTTTTTCTCTGGCAGATCACTCCACAAATTTATGTTGGCTTGCGTCAACCTGTTTTGAGTTCCTCGAACTTCAGGTTGTTTCATCCGGCGTAGCAGATTAGTCTAAAAAAAACTCTCACACTTTCAGAAACATATTTATTGGCAACAAGTACAGCAATGTTTCAGCTATTTTTCAACATAGCCACCACCAGAATTGAGACACTTGTTATTACATGGGATCAACTTTTGTATCCCTCTTGTAGAAATCTGCCGCCTATGAATGGAAGCATCGTGTGACAGACATCTTAAGCTCTTCGACGTTGCCAAAACATTTACCGGTGGACAGGAATTTCTTGAGGTGCTAGAAAAGGTGAAAATAACTGGGAGCTTTATAAGGGCTGTAGGGTGGATGATCAAACAACTCTCAGCCAAATTCAGGCCCCCGCCTTTGCACTCTTCATTATGGATGATTGACGACCTTTGGAAAACTGCCTATGTCAGCAACGCACCTTCTGCTTACTCATGTGGTTGCCAAAACATTCACCGGAGGACAGGAATTTCTTGAGGTGCTATAAAAGGTAAAAATAGCTGGGAGCTTGATCAGGGCTGTAGGGTGGATGATCAAACAACTCTCAGCCGAATTCAGTCACCCACTGCGCTCTTCATTATGGATGATTGACGATCTTCGGCAAACTGCCTACATCAACAACGCCCCATCTACTTACTCATGATGTTTGGCCCATAGACCTGACAAAGCTGACCTGATGAATTTCATTTGGCACAATGCTTTGTGCATTCAAGAACTTGATCACTGACCAAACCTCACAAGGCGGCAAAAGGAATAAGAACTTCATTTTGCATCACTACT
Organism: Uloborus diversus; assembly: GCF_026930045.1. Classification (NCBI taxonomy): domain Eukaryota; kingdom Metazoa; phylum Arthropoda; class Arachnida; order Araneae; family Uloboridae; genus Uloborus; species Uloborus diversus. The sequence continues at coordinate 26,559,731 of NC_072736.1, read as the reverse complement.
ACCGGGCGAGCGGAACCTGTCTGGCTGGCATACGACTGATATGTTATAGATCTGTTACACCCACACAATTGATAAGGCTAACTACATTTATTTTAAACGGGAAAACATCACAAAACTTACTTTTTGGATGCACTACATATTTGTTTAAGTACTCTTACCACAGTCTTTTGAAAAAAAAAATCTTTTTTTTTTTTCTCAAATCACAGCTTTGAAAATCTTAATTTTTTTTACCGTTGATTGGTGTTACTGAGCACTACATTCTCTGAAAATAAGAGATTCCACTTTTTCGTTTAACAGGTGTTAGAGGCATATGAAACAAGGAGGATGTTTCAGGAACTCTAAATGTAAAGGTAGACCTGAAAATTCGAAATTTTATTTAGCAGCAAGTGGTCAGAAAGGACTTTTAATTTAGTTATGTAGCAAACTTTTCATTTTAAATCTCCACTTTATCCAGGAATTTCATTTTTTATGATAACATGAATGGAGTCTTAAGTTGATTTGCTGAAATGTAGCCTTTTCCCCCACATAACCTTTTACTTTGGGTCAATAGATTCATTTAGCGCAGTGCCATCTTGTTCTCACTAAAATCAATATCCTGGATAAAGTGGCAACTCCAGTGAAAATTACTGCTACATAACTAATTTAAAAGTTTTTTCTGCTAAATAAAATTTTGAATTTTCAGGTCTGCCTTTACATATAGAGTTCCTGAAAATTAATAATTTAGATTCTATTAATTTATATTTTTAAACGTTAGCTGCTCTTTACTTTATTTTTTGTCTTCTTTTTAGAAAGCAGATGAGATTTTTATTGTTTTTTTAATTTTAGGTGACTGTGCTACTTCAGTGTTTCAGTGATACGGACAGAGAAGATGTGGAAGTCACTGAGCGTCTCTTACATGACATAAATGATTATAACCGACACTTTTCCGGAGAGCAGAGATCGGTGAGTATAGTTTACAATAGGTCATTCAAGATGGAGGCTGAGGAATACTTGAAGCCCTTTGAATCAGTGTTAGAAATAAGCAATCATCGGGAGCAGTTTGCTTCATAGTTTTTTTTGTTTGAATAGTTTATCTTGTCTTTTTCTTTTGTAAAATTATTATGTTCCATACTCCTCACAATGATAAAACGGAGGAATTGTTTTGTCAATTTGACATTTAAAAGATATATATTTTCTTGTACTGTACTGCCTGTGTAATATTTCTTATTAATGGAATTAGTTAGTGATTTTTTATAAGGTGGCAAGATGTTTGCGTCTTATCCCTGAACTTGCAGGTTAAAACATACCCCTGTTTATGGTTTTCAAGATGCAAAAAATTGTCAGTTTCTGTGACGTATGATTATGCAGCATATTAAAGATCCTTTGAGTATCTATTTTATTTGGCTTGGATGCTTTCAGCTAAGTAAATCACAGGATTTTAAATTAAGTTCCTGCGATTTTCATTTTTAGACCCAGGTATCTCCATCTGATGGGTAACTGGGTCTCAATTCTAATGGCATTTCGCAGTGATCTTCCCATCAATTTTTCTGAGAGTATACTCCCCGTCATCCATTATGCAAAATATGTGTATGTAATCATATACATAATATGTCCAGAAATTCTTGAGGGTATAAACCAGGGGTGATAGAGTTGCAGGTTTTCCAGGGAGAATTAAAAAAATAATAATAAAGTTTCATATTTTCCTTATGTTTTGAATATTAACTTCAATCAACTACCACTGTAATGATTAATAACTACTCTTTATGTGCAGCTGTACGGGTCCCTTGGTAAAAATTGTAATAGGTAACTGAATCATTTCATCTGAGAAATGACAAGAAATAAAACTCTTGCCAGTCGTTTATCTTCTACTTCCGACTATCATCCCTGGGAAAACCACTGCAGGGGAATGATTCAGGAATAACTAGATGGTTTCTGGTATTTCTTTAACTTTTTTGTTCAAAAACGAAATGAAAAAAACGGGTTACATACCCTATTTAAATATATTTGCAAAAAATTGCAGCCGTTAGGCATTGTCTTCATTTCCTTTTTCCTGACCATCTTTAACTTTGCCACGTGGTGTTGACATTGCTGACGGATGGTCCCGCAGCTAAATAATTACGTGAGGTTGCGCATTGAAATCTGCAACAGGAGGACCATTTATTGATGTAAATATCAAATCTGATGCATTTTTTTATGGTTAGGCGAATCCTCAAGTTTGTTATGGTCAGGGCCGGATTAACATCTGTTTACGCCCTAACTCAAACATGAAAATTAAGCCCCCACCTCACATATTGGAACTCTATCGAAATCGTATCCCGCCCCCCAGCCATTACTTTAGATCAGTGGTTCCCAACCTTTTTTGACTCATCACCCCTTTCAGAAGTTAAATTACACCCATCACCCCCCCCCCCCCCCCCCCCGTTCTACCCTCAAAAACACAAATTAGATGGCACTGATTTTAGTGACGATTGATGTTACTGAACGCCTAATTTTAGTTTAAAGCTTCAAAAAGTGCATGATAAAGCAATAGTTAGCCTTAAAACTGAACCCCTTCCCCTCCCCCCTCCAAAAAAAGAGAAAAAACGTAATTTAAAGTGCTTTAATTAACCAAAGTCATTTACATACTTAGCAAAAATGAAAATACTACATTTTTCAGTAATATGCTTTTTTTTTAAATTGAAACCTGGAAAAAATTGAAAATTTGAACTGTTAAGATTTGTTCTTTTTTTACCTTTTTAATGGCTGCCTTGTGCTTGATGGAACTCCGTTAAAGCTTTGATGTCTGGCTTTATATTAGTGAGATTTAATCTGAGGTCCCCTTTGAGGCAGATGTTCAATCTATTTCTTTGTTCGTGAGAAGCTGCACTACAGAGCTAAATCCTCTTTCAACTAAATATGTTGAGGGGAATGAGATGAGGAGCTGTTCACTTTTTTTCCAAAGTTGTAGGTAAGTACTCATAAGTTTCACCCAGGCAAGTTCATAACCGTATTGCTTGAAAATAATTTTTGTTTCACAATCAAATTTCAAATCCTGCAAATTTCTGTCTGCAAAGAGTTTTCCAGTTCATCCACATCTTCAAAACTAAATGGGTCTAAAATCCAGTCAGGAATTTGTAAGTTGATCAAATCTGCAAACCTTGATTCCATGTTCTTTTTTAACTGATCAAGGTGATTAATAAAAATTAAATTTTTTTTCTTCATGAAGTTCATCATCCACGATTAAACTTTTTTTTAGAGTCGGAAACAGGATAATTTCTTAATGGCCGATATTTGCCTTGTGGATTTCGAATTTGGCAATGAATGCTGAAATTATGCTTTTGGCCTTGATGAGGTTCATCTTGTTTCCTTGAAGCTTAAGGTTGACTTCGTTCATTTTTTCAAAAAAATCTGTGAGATACGCAAGTTCCAATTTGCGCTGTTTCAAATTCTCACTTAAAGCAGAATCATGCAAGTTGAGAAACTCAGCTAGAGTCGAATAATTCAAAGAAACGGCGCAAACAGTTTCCTTTGGAAAGTCATCTCACAGACGCATGTAAAAGCAAGCATTCAAATTTTTCATCATTTTTATGGCAAAGCTCTCGAAACAGGCGATCATTGAGAGAATTAGCTTTGATCTTGTTGATACCAGTAATGATTAATTGTAAGGTTTCATGTAAAACACCACTCAATTTTTTTGCAGCCAAGTGTTGACGATGAATAACACAATCGATGGTAATCACTTCTGGCACTTCTTTTTTAAGGTGTGCAAGAAACCCAATATGACGACCCGCCATGGCAGGGGCACCATCTGCTGCACAAGCACTTACATTTGTCAATGGAATTTCTTTTTCTTCAAAATAATCCTTCACCACTTTAAAAAATGACGATCCCTTTGTATCAGTAATCAAATTTCTGGCGAACAACATTTCCTCAGTTATCTCTTTCGGCTCATTAATAAACCTCACGTAAGCTAATAAAATAGCTCTGTTATCTGTCACAGTTGATTCATCAATCTGTAGTGCAAATTTACTCTGTTTCAAAACATTTATGAGTTTGTAATCAACGTCAGCAGCCATTTCATCTATTCTCCTGGAAACTGTTGTTACTCAGGGGGAGAGATTGACTTATCTTTTTACTGGAGCCCTTACCAAGCAAAATTTCAACTATTTTTTTGGAAGCCGGTAGAATAAGAGATTCGCTAATCGTATGAAGCGAACCACATTTTGCTATCAAAAGAGACACTTCGTAAGAAGCAAGATGCCCTTTGTCAATATCTGTTGCTTGTCTTCTAAGTAATTCCCCCAACTTTGGCCGTTTATCCGCTTTTGTTTTGAGGCCTTGAAAATAACTAAGAGGTTTATTTACTTTGTCACCGTGTACTCTTGACAAATGCTCTTTCATTTGCGAGGGCTTCATCGCTTCATTGCTAGAAAATGTTTTAGCGCACAAAAGACAATGCAGAAACTGCATTTTGTGGTGATGTGACAAAACCAAATTTTAAAACTCTGCTGAATACTGCCGGCACTTCTTTTTCAAATTCATATCGAACTTCCACACTATGAAACATGCACAATAAACAGAAATTCACTAAATTAAATCAAACAATAGAAACTACGTAAGGAGTCTTATGCGCTGATTGCAAGATTCTGAATGACAACTGATAAGTAAATGCAAAAATCCATTCCTAACATATCCATCCACTTTTCAGGTGTTAAATATAAGCTGGCACCAACAGTCAGACAGTGCTTACAGGATTTTTTTTCTTCCTCGTGAAAACGGCAATAAAATAAAAGATATTATTTTTCACTTTTGGGATTTTTTTTATCTGAACAGATTTAATCTATAAATCATACATGCCTTATTTTCTGGGAACGACTTTCTTTGATTTGACGTGCCATATGCTTGGTTTGGTATTACATAACATAGGTATTCTGAAAGATATTTCTGAATTGTTTTAATAAATATAGTTTTTGAAAGGTCAAGAATTTCCCATTACCAGGTATCCGAATACCGGTCACCCCCCTATCGCCCCCCAGAAATTTATCGCCCCCTAGAACAGTTCGATCGCCCCCAGGTTGGGAATCACTGCTTTAGATCATTAAATCTCTCAATGGTCTAAGGCCATTACCAGAGGCGTAGTAGTAGTGTCCAGTGACAGTTGAAAATTTCAATCTTCCCCCATGTTTGACAAAACGAGGGATGGGTTTCTTTGTTTCCCTTCAATGATGTTGTTCAAAAGAAGGGGGGGGGGGTTGGGGGTGCTTCCCTGGGAATTTTTTGAAACTGAAGCGCTAAAAATGCTAGTGTATGCCATCTAAGGCTGATTTAACGGGAAGTAATGGCATTTGGAACTCACCCAGGAAAATTTTCGTCACTGAAGTCCTACATATACGTAATTGTATGTTATCATTGATGATGTTGAAGAAAGGGATGAGTTCAGAAACTCTTCCCCCCCCCCCTCCCCCCGTAGAAACTAGTTTTAAAATGAAATTGTCAACGATCTTTTACTAATAATGCTGGGGAATGGTGGGAGTGGGGAGATCCCTCCTGAAATTTTTTTAAAATTGATATCCTACAGCGCAACTATAACAATCTTTTTTTTTCTGATGCAGGCTATTGGTGACTCTAGCGAGGAAACTTTTCGAAACTGAAACCCAAAAAATTGTAGGACATCTTTTATGATGTCCGGACATAGATGGGGTTTAGCCGTTTTTTCCTAGAAAGGTTGCAAAATTGAAAACTTAAATATGCAATTGGAAACCATCTCTGCTGACGTTATGAGAAGGAATAGGGTTCGATAACTCTCTTCCGTAGTTGTTTGGAAATGAAAGTCATAAAAACAAAATTTTGGCCGATTTTAATAATGTTGGAGAGGGGCTGCAATCGATGCGCTCTCAGGAAAGAATTTAAAAATTGAGGTCCTAAAAACAAAATCTTAGACGATTTTCAATAAGGTAGGAGGAAAGCTGAAATCAGGGTCACTCTCCAGAACAGTTTTCGAATTTAAGGTTCTAAAAACAAAATTTTAGACTATCTGATACGATGTGAAGGTGGGGCGTTTTAGAGATCTTTCCCGTAAAAAAAAAAATCGAAATAAAAACTCTAAATTTGCATTTGTAGGACTTATAATGCTAGGTGACTGGATAGGGTTTGGGGAATTTCCTTCGGAAAGTGTTTGAAATTTTAGACTATCTTCAAAATGCTGGAAACAGAACAGGGGGGAGAGGGTTGAGGGCACTCCTGCACAATTGTTTAGAGTTGAGGTCCTATAAACAAAGTTGTTTTCTTTCTTCAATGGTGTTAAGAAGAGAATTAGTGTTTAGGAAACCCAGAAATTTTTGATATTTAAGTCCTAAATGCAAAGTTGTCTTTGATGACGTTGTGGGAAGGGATGTGGTTTGTTGAGTCTCACCCGGAAACTTTTTGAAATTGATGTTTCATAAAAAAAAAACAAGTTTAGATAATCTTTGAAGATGATAATAGTGGAAGCGGGTTCATGGGATCTCCTTTGAAGTTTTTCTATTAAAGTTTTAAAAAGGCAATTTTAGGCTACCTTTGGTGACGTAAAAAGATGGAGATGAACTTAGAAAACTCCCCCCTCCCCCTATTTTGCTTTGTCCGTAATCTTTTTTTTATTTTTAAAAATATATTGTAAAATATCCTGACCCACTTTTTCTTCCCCAAAAACATATATCTGTTTTAGTTTCCTCCATAATGGAATTTTCAAAATTTTGTCTGAAAAACAAAGACTTTTAGCCCCTGATTTTTTTTTTTTTTTTTTTTTTTGAAGCTTTGGCTTGAGGTGATATTGAGTAGTGATATCTTATGTAATTTTTTTCCTTTTTAGTTAAATTTAAATATCCAGGCTCTTGAATTTCTTGATGCACTTTTGTTTTCCATTCATTTTTATACCTTAGAAAAATTAAGAACTGCTGGTTTCTCTACCATGCAATGCTCTGAATCGCTCTGTCTCTGTATATTTAAATTTTTCTTCTATTCACATATTTCAAGGCACCCCATATATTTTTATCAATTTTACTGTGATCTTCGTGGTGAAATTTTGAATAAAAATCTTCATAAAAATATGTTAGAAGCTAATCCCGATAACTTACATCATTATGCAATTATGCATCATCCTTTTTTTTTTTTTTTGTGCCCTCAAGTCAACTATGCTTTCAAATTTAGGCAATCCAAATCGTCTTACTACTCTTTTAACCTCATCTCCCCTTTTGTAATCCTCGTTATCTTTGTGAAATACTTCTCCAATCACCTAAGTAATAAAATAATCATAAATTGTGTGTGTGTGTACGTAAAGGAGAGTGGACTAATGTGAGACAGTGTACACAGGGCCGGATTTAGGGGAGGGCAGGTGGGGCTACTGCCCCAGGGCCTCCACAATAAAATTTTTACAAAATATCCTAACTTTCACGGGTCAAAAATATTGGATATATACATATATATCAAAATATTCAGATATACAGTATACTGCCGATTATCCGTGCTAATCACCGGGTGGCGTAGCACGGATAATCGAAAAACACGGATAATCCAAAAAATCGTTTAAGGAATATGCAGGGTAACTATTTAAGGGGAAATTAGAAAAAACTAAATAATACATATATATATATATATATATATATATATATATATATATATATATATATATATATATTACTCACACAAACCAGGAACTTTTCTTCGAAATTTATTGCTTAAAAAAATCGATGATACATTTTTGTTTTCTTCGTTTGTTTAAATTGTTGCGTATGTCCGTACGAATTCTTCTTACTGCAATTATTTCTCTGTAATCGTAACCTCTTTCACTCATGTAATCCAATAAATGTTCCGCAGGTTGTAGAGCAGTAGAATGTGATATTGTATTTTCTTCATGTTCTTCATCTTCGTTTTCGGTATCATCACTTGCGTTTGATTCAGTAACAAGTTCAATGATATTTTCGCCAGTTAGACATTGAAATCCTGATTCAGATTCGTCGCTTTTAAACCACTCTTCGACATTTTCAGCGTCAACTGGTTCAAAACCTTTGATTTCTTTAACTTCCTCAATGATGTTATCGATATTATCTTCAGCAATCAAAGATGATTCTTCATCCAATGACTCTTGTGGCAAGGTTTTTCTCCAAGATCGTGCAAGGGTAACTGATTTTACCTTTGACCATGCAGCTGCTATACTATGCACTGTATCCAATAATGAATACTGCTTCCAAAAGTTTGTAAGCGTTACAACTTCGTGGATCAAGTTTTTTAAAAGTTCAGCTCTGTACAGTCGTTTCCTTGACGCAATTACACCTTGATCCATGGGTTGTATTAAAGATGTAACATTTGGAGGGAGAAATTTACCGGTAATTAGCCTGTCATCAGACTTCAGCAAACTTTCATCCGGATGTGACGGAGCATTATCTAAAAGCAGTTTTGCTTTCAAAGGTAAACCTTTAACTTTTAAATGCTTTTTAACTTCAGGAACAAAATGTTGGTGAAACCATCGCAGAAAAATATCTTTTGTCATCCACGCTCTTTTCTGATTGCAGTACATAACTGGCAAGTTTTTTTGTTCTGTACCTTTAAATGAACGGGTTTTCTTGGCCTTCCCAATCATTAGGAGTTTCATTTTATGGTCACCTGAAGCATTTCCACAGCACATGATGGTTACACGCTCTTTAGATGACTTGTGACCTGGAGCTGATTTTTTTTCTTGTGAGGCAAGTGTTTTTGTTGGCAGGCATTCGAGTATAATTCTGTTTCATCGGCATTGTAAACTTGATCAAGAGACAATTCTTTTTTGGCAACAAATATTTGAAATTCCTCACAAACGTTTCTGCAGCAGTCACATCAGCATTTAAACACTCTCCTTCAACCTGCAACTGTCTGATTCCACAGCGTTGCTTGAATCTCGTTAGCCATCCTGATGACGCGTTAAAATCCCCTTCTAATCCAAGTGCTTCATGAAAAAATTTAGCTTTTTCTGAGCACATAGCACCCAAAATTGGAATTCCTTCCGCTCTCTTTTGGTTAAACCATTGTAGAAGAGCGGAATCTAAATCTTTGTAGGTCGACGTTGTTATACTTTTTCATTTATAAAGTGCGGATTTATCATCACGATCCCTAGTGTAAAAAGAAAATTTTTCTGTTTTTCATTATATCGCGAACAGTTTGCACTCCAATGTCATAATCTTTTGCCAATTTGCTAGCGGATTCACCATTATCAAATTTTTTGATAATTTCCAATTTTTGTTTCACATTTAAAACATTCCTCTTCCGTTTCACACCAGCCATGTTTACCAGAAAAGTTGCGCAGTGATCTGATGATAAATGTAGCTTGCACGGATAGTAAGGTACGCTTCGTATTACCTTGATTTTAGCGCCTGAAAGAAGCTTTAAAAAAGTGTGATTCCGAAATGATGCATGGATAATCTGCACACGGATAAGCGGGAGTATACTGTATATCAAAATACCGGATATTTTCGAAAATATGATGATCTTTTTGAACCCTGATTAGGGGCCTCCACTCCTTCGTTGCCCCGGGGCCTCCACACTTCCAAATTCGGCCCTTAGTGTACACCATTGGCTCCCAAACTTTTCTATGTTTGGGAGCCAATGGTGCTTTTTGTTGCTAAAATTTATCTGCGATATCCCTTTCTTTATACGAATTATGTCATACTTTCATAATTTTTATTGTCAGAGCGTAAAATATGCTTTACTTATCACATATAACAATGTAAAAAACTAAATTTAAGGGGAAGGGGAGGCGAGGGTTCTTATTTTTATTCGTTTTTGTTGCTAGTGAATGCATTTGTACGTAGAGGAGAGTGGACTAATGTGATACAGTGTACACCATTGGCTCCCAAACTTTTCTATGTCACGGCCCCCTTTTGTTGCTAACATTTATCTGCAATATCCCTTCCTTTATACGAAATAAGAGAGCAAAGGATTAATAAGAATTAATTATATACAAGAGATAATTTTAGAGGTTTTTTTCAATAAATAATTGAGTCAAGATAGGCAAATGATACTGTACTTCTTGTGTATTTTCAAAAGGTCTTAATTTATTAAAAATGAAGAATAAAAAAAATAAGTAAATATCAAGAAATAAGGTTACTTCTGGGAAAATATGGTTAACTTTATGTTTTAAACATGTTTTCTTTATGCACCTTTTGCGTATGTATTGGAATAAGTACACATTAAGGTTATATATATATTTATCTATCACTAGAATGAAGTTTTTTTTTCATCTACAGAACCTAACCCCTATTTTAACACTATTATTACGTCTTTGCGTGGCTTCGATTTCCGTGGAACCAGGATTGGCAAGTTTCTGCTGAGGCGGTTAAAACCACTGGTAGAAACCGGTTAAAACCAGCATGGCAAAAACCACTTTCTACCACATTTGTGGCAGAAACTGCAAAAACTCACAAAATGCCAAAAAAAATTAGTTGACATTCAATAGAAAATGCATGGAAAAGATAATGAATTTGTAACCAAAGCACAATTTAATTTCAATATTAACACAATTCAAAATCAAATGTTACATTGTTTGGCCCCTGCATTTGCCTCTTAGAAAAGATGGTTTCTAAAATCTAAACACTTTCTCAATTTAATATGCGTAAATGAGAAACTTTAGCATATTCTTGCAACAGAGGAGCTAGCAGGCAATGCATCAAGGAACAAGCAATGTTCGTGAAACTTTCATCTAATTGTACTGGAAAAATAGTTTGGAGAAATAGGGCCAATTTGTTCTGCAAAGTTTTGACACTAGGTACAAAATCTATTTTAATATGGGCAAGTAAAATTCTGGCACTTTTTTCTTGAAACTCATGATAATTTCAATCACAAAGCAATTTAGATGAAACATATAAGCGAGCAAATTACAATCAGTAATGCCTGTTTAATTCTGTATTGCACACTTCTTTCCTAAGCAGCCATATGATTTTTTGACCTTTATTAGATTAATTCAAATATTATGAGCATCAAGTTCCCTTTCCGAACTAAATCATGGGTACTAGCATATTATTTTATTTTTTTAAATTATGAAATGAAGTTCAATTCTTTAGTTTACTTAAACAAATATCTTTCAGTAATTACTTGAGTTATTAAAGATGTTTTTAAGTTTTTGCCAGTTTCTGCCGGTTTTTACCAGTTATAACCATTTTTGCCACTGGCACGGCAAAAACTAGTTTCTGCCAGCAGAAAGCCAACCCTGCGTGGAACGTAACTTCTGCGTAAACAAGAGTCTCTTCTATACTTATTTCCCACACTGTATTACAAACACATATTTTAAAGTATAAGTAATAATATGAAGACAATTGAACGTTACAGCTGCTTGGGCACTCTCCTGGAGCACCACACATGCCTGCTTTGGGAGAAAAAGCAGAATATTCTAAACAGTAACTATGAAATACAGTCGTAAGAAAAAAAAGTGAGAGGTAACAAGTGACAAATGTGAGCATATTTCAGTGTTGCTAAGTTTCCAAGATAAAACTGAAATCATCAAAAAATTAAAGCACCCACATAAAAAATGTTACACAAAATTTCTTTATCTTTTTTTTTTTTAATCATAAACTATTTAAAAAGGATAAGGTAAAGAGACTAGTTTTCTGCAAACTGATTCTTGACCAATGGTTGAGAATCTTTATTCTAAATCAAAAAGTCTGTTCAGTTTTCAATAATAACATTAGATTATTACATGAAACTGAACTATCTGATACTTGGCTTGTAAAGGGAGTTTTAAAAGAATATTCATCTCAAAATTGTTTGGTAAATCAGTTTTAGCAATTTAATTAATTTGTTAATCTTTAAGGAGAAATGTTTTAATATCGCATTTTAAAAATTTGTAGGCATCTCGAGGATTCTTTAGCAATATTAAAGAAATCTATGTAGGACTTTCTGCTGCTGGTGGTAGGATGATGTCTTTTCATTGAAAGAGTTCTGGGCCCAGCAACTTTGGGATCATTCAAAGCCTCAAAGTTGAGGGAAAGAAAAGAAAATATTTGTTTTATTCTTTTTTAATTCATATGGAGTGCAGCTACAAACAGTTTTCTTTGCATTTTATATATTTTATTTTCTTGTATGGTATCTGAACCAAAATCACAAAAGAGTCATTGGTCACAACCAGGGCTGCAATGTCAGAGAGAAACTGATAGACTCAAACTTTTTTACCTCAAAATCATTCCTACTCCAGGACTTCAACTTTGACTCCGCTGCCCTTACAAAGCTACAGACTAGGAGAGAAAATGACTTAGACTCCTGGAATTTTAAAACCACCGACTCCGCAGCCCTGGTCACAATTCATAGAGTCATTCAGAAGAAAATTATTTTTTAATCATATCTTAGGAGTCATTTATCTGCAATTTAAATTTTTTTAATAAATAGTAGCTGTTTTCCTGGCTTTAAAAATGAGCAAATATAACTCTTTACTTTTTGCTGTCCAGCTTCTCTTCTGTTTCCGAGCTAATCGGAAAAACTAAATGCTCATGTCTTCCATACTAAATGACATGCATATTGTGTCAATGCTCTTTCACATGAAAAAAGTAATGGGATGAATGCTTATTTATTAATTTTACTGTTTAACAGTTGTTTTTGGCAGCTAATCATGTTTGAAGCAGTTTGTTGGCAGAAGAAGGCTCTTGAAATTTTTTTTCAGGGATAAAAAAAAGCTTCTTTGTCTAATGACGTATATACTGTATTCACTCACACATAAATCACTTGCTGGTTTTGAAGCCAAAAGAGTTACCAAAATACTTTTCCCTCTTTAAATTATCAGTTTATTTTTCTTAGGCTTTTCTTATTCTGATCCAAATATCCATGGATACATGGTGCGTTTCTTAAGTAATGCAACCAATTTTTACTTGATGCAATGGTACAGTGCAGCATGCTCTGTCCTGAAAGCATCCAGGCGACCCCGTCCATCTATGCTACATCGGCTCTAAAGGATAGTCCGAAAAAGGCCTTCCGGGCATGAAAACACTTCCTGCAGAAATGTATCGATGCAAGAGGGTGCTATTTTGAAAATTTTTGATTCTTTGCACATATCCTCATATTTATAACTAGTGGTGCCTGCACGGCTTTGCGCATAATAGAAAAATTTAAAGGTCTTTTGGTTGGATAATTTCGTATCTCGCCACTTGGCTTGTGCCCATGTTACAGTTCCACGTTATGATAATTTCGTATCTCGCCAGTTGGCTTGTGCCCATGTTACGGTTCCACGTTATGATAATTTCGTAATTTACTCGTCCATCTTATGATATTTTTGTTCTTAAAATTGGAATAGAAAAAGAACTACATCGAATTTTCGAAAAATCGCTTCAAGGTGCACACCCCCATGCTACAAACTAACTTTGTGCCGAATTTCATGAATATTGGCCGAACGGTCTAGGCGCTATGCGCGTCACAGAGATCCAGACATCCAGACATCCTCCGGACATCCAGACAGAGAGACTTTCAGCTTTATTATTAGTACAAATGGCCTAAATCACTGATTGAGTAACGCTCTGATGTCATCAACAATGAAACTTGTGCCACAGCATGCGTGATCACATTATTTCATTGTTGAAGCATCAAAAATTCAGTAAATTATTTCTAATTTGATAATATTTTTTGGTAATGTTTGACATACAGGGAAATGCTTTATTTTGACAATGCTGAACTGGATCCGGTAACTTAACTATTTTACTGGTAAGACTCATTTTAGGAGAAAGAAGAAATGAAAAAGTGGTCAACAATGGAAGCTCTCTACTGGAGTTTAAGGTTAATCCACTGGAGTTTGGCCTAAAATTTCAATCTTAAAAATATCACCAAATAGGCCATTGCTTCACTCAAATGTAGATGGGCAATTCCACTGGTAACTGACTGACATTTTTAGAGCAAAACAGTAAGTATTTTGCAACCTTCAACACAAAATATGGATTGTGCAAATCATTGTTTCTCCTGGATTATTGTATTTTTTAAGCTGATTTTAATGATTCAATTGATTTCTTGAAATGTATTTTGTTTGATTTAAAAAAAAAAAATGTTAAAAACATAGTAACTGACTGACATTTTAAAAAGTAACATGTCAGTTATCATGCTTTAAATATATATTTTTTTTAAACTATCCAAAATGTATTTTCAAGTATACCATTAAATTTAGCTTAAAAAATCCCCTTGGAGAAAAGATTGTTTGCACAACTTGTATTTTGCATTGAATGTTGCAAAATGCACTGTTTTGCTCTAAAAATTTTAGTCAGTTGTTTACCCATGGAATTGCGCAGAAACAATTTCGTCATACTTTGACGGGCATTTTTCTAGCATAGTCAATAAATAATTTCAGCGCAGTATAACCTACTAAGACCTTGCGCCAAAACACCCAATCAAACCAACCAATAAATGATTTTTATGAATTTGGTCGCATTACTTATAGAACGCACCTTGTATGTAATCTTAACTCATTACAGGATTCTGAACGACAGTTGTGTAGTTACATTAAAATCAGAAACCTTTTATTTTGACATAGTAAATTGCAATGAGGATTTAATGCAGAATTTTTTACAAGTTTTAAACATGCATAGAATAATTTGCATGAGTTTTTTCACATCAAGTAAAACTTTCAAACAGGGTTTGTTGATTTAAATCAGGATATCAATCAAGTGATTTAAAAAAAAAAATCATTGATTATGTGATTTTTAACAAAATAATTGATTAAAATCCTTTGATTTAGTTTCATTAATGAATTTTGTGTGTATCAGATTTTTAGACTCCTGCAACATTGCTTTTATTTCAAAATAAGTTCAGAACGAATAAAAGTTTGCAGTTTTTCTTATACACCATTCTTTTTACCTTTCTTAACTAATAAAGTTAAGAAAGGTAATTGTTGTAATTGTTCCACACAGTATTTTAACATTAAAAACATGCATGATGATTGAAACCTTATCTTTAAGCAAAGCATAAAACAAAATCACATCTTGTATAAACATTCTAACATATTTATAAATCTTAAATATTTATTGAATAACTCATCCTGATTTTAAGATTAAGCTGAACGGATTCATTAGTTCAGATTGGCTTTATTTTCAAGGATTTTTACCTTTTTCATCCCAATTGAACACTTGAATCTTGAATCCATTTTAGAACTTTTGTTGAGTTCGCTGATAAACATACAAAACTGCCAAATTTTAAGAAATTTTTCTTCTAAAAAGTAGTAAAGTTACAATTCTAGGAAATAGTAGCAAAGACCATATAGCTTCGCATAAGACTGGACACTCCGGTAGAAATCAATGCTTTCGCGTTTTCTCCCACTTCAATGAAAGTCGTTGAGCACATAAAAAAAACTTCACAGGCGTGTTGGCGATTGAATTTTGGAGGAAAAAATGTTTTATACTGTGTGCAGCGATTAATCGCCAAGTTCAGCCACTGTGCGTCGTGCGCCGTGTGCCGTGTTTGAATCAGTTCTTCTCCCCTCCCTCTGGCGAAGGGTGGTAATTATATGGGCATTTAAGCCTCAGAGAGGGTCATTAAGAAAAAATGAAAGCAAATAAATAAGCAAAAGGAACACAGAAGTGTGTTGTATCAATAACAGACTGTTTACGAAGATGCAAAGATCTATCTCATTTCTTTTTTTGCTGTTTTATTTACTTTTATTTTCCTTTTTTACTGCCTATTTATTTCTATTTAATTCATTGACTTTGTATTTATTTCTATTTAATTCATTGACTTTGTATTTATTTACTTTGTGAAGCGAATGCAGAGATGTATTTTCATTTTTGTCACAATTTTTTAACTTATAAATTTTATAATTTCTCTATTCACATTATAATTTTTATTTTTTTCATGTCAACAAATCTTGTATTACATTACAATTAAGTTCAAGATATCAAACTAGCAGAAAGAAAAAGATGAAAATATAATGTATTTAAGTTAAGGAAAAAGTGTTTGAACACAACGTGGGCTTATAATCTGCGGACGGTTAGAAAAGGGTTATGATCCCCATGACTCTCCCCTCGTATCCCCCTGTTTAATACCGAATATTGATTGCGTCAGGGCCGGATTTAGAAGAGGGAAGGCGGGGCAACTGCCCCGGGGCCTCCACAGCAAAGGGGCCCCCACAATAAAATTTTTACAAAATATCCTCTTTTTTTTTGGTATTTCTACAAAGAATGATTGCACAAGATAATATTATTATGGATATATCAGAAAGGGGGGGGGGGGCTCCACTCCTTCGTTGTCCCGGGGCCTCCACACTTCCAAATCCGGCCCTGGATCGCGTGAATAACAAATAATTTAAAAATAGAATGGCTAAGTATTTTGTATTCAGTTCAGATAAAATTATCGACGAAACTAAAGTATTATTAATGCATATTTTTTAATTTTTCGCTAATATTTTAGGTATTTTTGATGCATATTTGTTAGAATATGTTAATGATTTTTTTAATGCATATAACACGACTTACTTCGTAAGATTCTTGTGCTTACTATTAAGAAATCGTGTTCTATTGCGTGCTTTATCTTTCCAACAGGTTTCTAAGTACAACTGGAAAAAACAATGTTTTAAATAATAATTATTTCTGAAATCCGCAGTTACATATGGTTCTTTATTTTCCTTCTATTTATGTTTAATTTCTTACATTCAGTCGAATCGGATCTTTAATCGACAACCAATTGATTTTTTTTCTTATTCCTCCTTTCATGGCATAGAATTCAAGGATACCTTCATTATAAAGTTTAGTAACCTAATTTCGTTCTTTCATGTTATGTCCTATGACTTGGCGAAGGTTTTTCAAAAAATAAATAAAAAGTGAAACAAAATACTAATAATAATCATTAAAATTATCAAACTGCTGTTGTTATAAATCTCATTAAATTAGGATACATAAAGCAATAGAAATAGATTTTTTTCTCATTCTCCATCCATCCCAGCGCCCAAGCGTTGGTATCTGAGCCGTAGAAATGTTGCATTCTACTGTAACAGTAAACGTAGATATAATTCCTCCCTTTATTTAGCCTACCTTTCATGAGTTATTTTTATTTGCAACTGTACAGTTAAGAAACTTTGTTCATCGGCTCTTTGGGACAAATGCAACACTTATACTGCTGAAAAGTATGAAACGAATCTCACAGGAATGCGTTTTTAACGAACTAATCTTGTTACAACAGGTTTTTCAGCATTTTAATATTTGAATTAATTTCGAAGAAAAAAATTTCATTTTCAGGATAAAATGATAAAAAACAAAATAATAAATAAATAAAGCATATGTTATAGGAATAAATGATTCAAAAAGAACGTGAGCGAGTACTTAAATGTTTCAATTTTTTATATTATACAAAGATAAATTATTTAAAACGGTGACTACTGCTTATTCAAGGGGACTATAAATTCTATATTTACCGGATTATCAGTATTCAAATGTGTTATTCCGAACTTTATGTATTTCGCTCACTCCTAAAAGAATTTGACCATCAACCCCCCCCCCCCCCTCTAGAAATCCGGAACGTTTTGTAGCGTAAAACAGAAGAAAGTTTTTCTTTTTTTTTAATTTCTCATGTCAGTAAAGGAAAAGAAACAATTTTTTTTAATTCTGAATTTTGAAACTATGAAACGAGTGAAAATTTGAAGAAACACAGAAAAAGCAATTCTAGTTCTCATTAACTACAAAGCATATTTGAAATTTAGACCCTTAAATAGGACTTTCTGCTATCTTTCCAAATTCAATTTTGGGTCGTCCAGGGTCAAGGCAGGTAGGTCCCTTATCAGTTTGGTAGACTTTCCCTCCTCCAGGAGCGTGCACAGAAATTTCGGGGCCCGTCACAAATGACTTTTTCGGGCCCCTCTCCATATTGTTTACCCGTATTTTCACCCCTAGTCATAAAAATATTGGGCCCTCTTCAGGCTCGGACCAACAGGTGTTCCTTCTCCCCCCTGTGAACGCCCCTGCCTCCCCCCCCCCCAAACTCTTATAAAACTTACACTGCACCGATTTCGAGCCGGGGACTCTCCAAGGACCGGGCCCCAAGTTTCTGATTAGGCTATTATCTGGTTACCAAGATGTGCCAAATTCAGCTCCTTGATACATTCTGAGTAAAAAATGTAAAAAACATGATTCTCGCGTTTTTGCAGCACATTTTTCCAAGATGATTTTTTGTGACTGATGTGTTGCTATTTTTTTAATATCGGATTCAGTAGTTTGGAAGTTCCTCTGCTATTCCACCACATGGGATTTCAATTCGACACAGGCTCTTAACTTGACAATGTTCTTATGAGATGAGAACACCTAAGAAGTTTTTTTGTGAAGGAAGTAAATTAGTGCGGTCGACGATAAGAGTTTATAGATTCTTTTGTGTGAAGCCCAGGGTAGGAAAAACTCTTCTGCCCCTGCTTCTGCGCTGTCTTCGGCTGCGAAGGAGAAAGGACAATAATAGGAGATAACAAAGAAAAATTGGTGACAATGAGGCAGATAAGCAAAGCTGTGGACAAACGCGGGAAGATTTCACGCAAACGGCTACTGCACTTTGAAATACTGATTTACACCCTGAAGATGAACTCAATCCTTTGAAATTTGAATGCAAGGCAGTTCGGTATGGAGTTAATGTTAGCAAGCGTAAGTATAGAATTATGAAAATAGTTTTGAAAGTCTTGTGATTAAAAAGAAAAAAAAAAAAAGTAGGTTTCATCCACAATTACGGGGTTGCGTGACATGAAATTTTTCAAAATGTTAACTGAAATTTTAAACTTAAAAATATGTTTTTCCAAATTAGATTTATCAACAAATTAATTAACATTTACGCAATTCACGTACATACGTGTGCGTGTGTTTTCCTTTCAAATTTCACGAAATCGTAATTCTAAACGAAGGAAATTTTTCAAATTGAAGTCGTAAAGTGCGAAAAATGCCAAAGCAAGCCATCTTTTGTAACAAAGTATAGAAATTCGAAACACTCTTCCTGGCATTCATTTGAATTTTGAGGTCTTGAATTCAAATTACGGCCGCGATAAAAACCATTAGTAGAAACAAGAAATCCAATGAGCAGGGTCTCAAACTAACCCCCACACTCCCTTAGTTCTATTTTTACTATTTTTTCTAAAAAAAAGTCTATGAAATAGTTTTAAAAAATCAAAATTTTTTTGGGAATAACGTTTTGAAATTTCCATCCTGTCGCTGTTGCGCCCCTGGAGAGAGTTACTCCGGCCAATCCCTATTTACGCCACTGTTTACAAAGATTACTTTCACAAATTTCTCAAATGTAAACTATATTATTATACACAGGTATACCATTATTATATCAGGAAACCCATAATTTATGGAGCCGTCTCATATTTTGGCGCCCGGGATGATCCCCCCGCTTGCTCTCCTCTTCGCTGCACTATTTTGCAGAAGTTGATAAGGTTTAAAAAACTTCTCAGTCATCGACTACATTACTTAAAATTTTTTATCTCGCAAGATTTCCCTTCAATTTTCAGTGAAGTGGGCGACAAATTCGTTAGATTGAATGAATTTACAATTATTTTTTAAATTCTCACTCCTGTTAATTTTGTACTAGGGGGCTCCACTCCCTGCTCGTTTTGTTCGCCAACCTCCGCTCGCCACTTGTGGCGCGTAACGATTGGTAATTTTAATGCTTACTCCTTGGTGTCCTCGGGACATACAGGGTTCATGATATTCTCAAGACTGGATGTTGAAAGCCCAAAGCGGAATGGCTTTCTCTGGATGTTCGATATCCAACGAGACCAGTTTCGACCTGAGACATTCCTAATCCAGAGGAGATTGGGTTAAAAGACACACAGACAAATGCGTGTTTACCTAAAAATTTATTTCTCGTTAAAAAAAAAAAAAAATGTCTACAAAACTGATTCATTTTAAATCTTAATGTAACTTTCTTGAATTTTTAGATCTCTTCTATTTCAATTTATTTTTCTTTTACTTTGTATATTAATTGGGTTAAAAAAAACGAACTATAAGTCAAATAAATACTTATGTGCAAAAAGTAAAATGAGAAATAACAACGCCAAATAGCACACTTTGCAGATTACTGCAGATGCGTGTTTCGGCGTTACAAATGAATGTCCTTTTCAATGCAAAAGAAATGAGCTTATGTTTGAAAAAACATCGGAGAAATGGTTAGGTTTCTTTTGTCGGGTGTCTTTTCAACCAAAAGCTCATTTCTTTTGCATTGAGAAAGCCGTCCATTGTAACGCCGAAACACGAGTCTGCAGTAATCTGCAATTCAGTCTGTTTGACGTGGTTATTTAATTTTCACAAACAAATGGGGTGGTTTCCTTCAGTCAAAAGTAGTACTTGTAGTCACTGAAATCGATAGAATAAGCAAAAACTATAACTTGGACCCAGAAAATACTTTCATTTTCCCAACACTTATTTTTTAATTATTTTTTTTAAATGTCCGATTTTTCAAACAAGGCGTGGTTTTAATGGCGTCACAAATGATGCAGTTTGCCGCATCTTTCACAACGTTTCCACGTTGTGATAATCAAGAAGCGAATTAAAATTGCGCTCTATGCTTGCCATCAACCATATCGTTGCCAATACACGTGAGTAAAGATTTTTGTTTAAAATATATTTTGATATTTGATCTATTACTGCATCTTTTTTTTTTAGCACAGTTTGATTTGATCAAGAAGAAAAAATTTGAACTTAAAATTAAAAAATTCTTAGTAATTCACAACATCATATTTTTTTCTTTTTTTTTTTTTTTGGTTTGTTCGCAAAAACTTAAAGCATTAATAAGAAAAAGCGTTGGAATTAAGGGGGCGTGTAGAAAAATTATTTTGTTTAGTTTTAGTTTTTGACAGCCCACTCCAAACGTATTTGTACTTTAGACTTTCTATGGCATTATGAAGAACACATCGCCGCTTAATCAGCGTCCCGTTAAATAGATTTTCAAAAGAATGGGAAGAGGATGTAAATTGAGTTTCAAGATTCCGTACGAAATCTGGAATCAATTAGGTTTTGTTATCATTGTCGCGGGAACTGAAACCGGTGGTTAGTATCCCCGTCCTTTCTCCCCACTTTTTCTAAGAATTCTTAGTGTTGTAACCTTTTGCGCCAATTCCAAGAATCTCCAGTTCAACTTGGCGGCTATAGCTCTGAATGTCAGTTTTTTTCAAGCACCAGTTTTCATTCTACTTACGCTTGTTTTCCTTGCCATGCGTAAAAACCGGTCGTCGAGTGTCCAATCTTCACTAGTTCTATTATCTTTGATAGTAGTACCACTGTAATTACAGTTGAAGGATTTCTAGTTGTAGCCTGGCCCTCCCTGTGTTAAACTTAATTTGAATCATGCATTTACATTAAAGCTGTTCTACTTATACTTATTATGAATACCAAGAAGAAAATAACTGAAAAGTTGCTTTTTCATCTATTGTATGAAATATATTATGTTGATAAATGAAAAAGTAATTAAGTATCAACAAATTTTTGAATATTTAAAAAAATTGAAATATACTGATTTAAATAAAAAAATCCGACTTTTTAAATTAGAAAAAAAAAATCAAAAAAGTCACAAATCCTGCTTTCAAGCATGATTGTGTATTCACATGGTGTGGTTGGTCAATGTTGTTTATTTTCTGTTTATTGACTTTTATGATGAACATTGTTAATTTCTCCCTCATCACTATTTTTATTTTTCATGTATTTCATGAAGTAGTGAAAATAATGTAAGGAGTTTTATTATATTTTTTTCTGATCATTATCTTTTTCTGGGGTTATGTTTTGGGAAGGGTTTGGTTAGCTACTGCTGCTTTTTTTTTAAAACTTTTTTATTGCATGATTTTCTTGCTATTGTTATTATTTGTCTTGAATTTCATGCAGTAATTTTAATCTCGGTGATACTTGAGTTTATTTTTACCTGCATTTTGTTATGTTGTGTTTTGTGTACCCTCTTATATGTTATATTAAGGTTGGTTTGTTTATTTTTGTACTCCCCTGCTTCCTGTTATGTTTGTTCTTGTGTATGAAATTAAGAAATAAAATTTTTTGTTTTTGTCTTTAAAAAATTAATGTGTGGTCACCAAAATCATAGCCTACATACATGAATCTCCTAACTCAAGCTACTTTGTCTGAGGTGTGCTTATGTGTCTATTATTGTGGTTGTGGCTTTTTGGTCAGTTCGGACTTGGACTCATAACTATGAAAGTTGTGTGTTCGACGCCTGCTGATCAAAAATCATCTGTGAATGCTAATGGTGACTGATAAACATTGAATCTGTTAAGATTCCATTCCAAATTAATACCTCTGAGGGTGCTGGATCAGGGGTTACTTGGCTCCTATTCTGCATTTTAAAAAAAAAAGAAAGAAAGAAAAACAGAGCTATACTGCCTTGCTAAGCGCAAAAGTCGTATCTGCACCTGAGTTCAAAATGAGCTATTGCCATTTAAAGTTATGTGCCTCTATGTATTTGATACAGATTCATCTTTTTCAGATTTTTTAAAAAAGTATTTCCAATTCACAAATGACCATAAAACATTGTATTCAGGTGAAATATGTGACAAAGAAGGACTTGGTGACCGTAGCTCAATTTTTACAAAAAGTGACTTTTATGCTTAGCCTGGCAGTATAGTGAGGGTCCCATCCAACCGATTAAACCGCATAGAGTAGCTGTTCTATATATTTCCTCGCCTCCTAGTTATGTCAGATTTCATTTCTGGTGTAATAAAGTTTTCATCCAGTGGAAATACACCTCAAAATAGGATGCACATAGCAATGTAAGTAACAGAATAACAGCTGTGGTGCACACTGCATGCAAATTGACCATGTTTCATGGCTAGGTGAAACCCCTTTGTTAGAACCCATTTGCAAAAAATGTGAGCTTCGAGATGTAAATTCTTGATATTAAGCACCACTTTGAGTTATCTAATGTGAAATTCACTTTTTGCATTGACAAAGGGGTTTGATTCCCCATAACCCGGAAACAAGTGTACAGTCAACCCTTGTTTATCGCGGTTAATTCGTTCCAGACTTTACCTGGATAACTGAATTTCCGCGAAATAGGATTCTGTATATATTTTTCAAATTAGAGCGCATAAAACTGACTTACTACAATTTAAATAGGTTTTTATCATAGAGCCCCCTAGACATGAAACAGCACCCTTAGCCAGTATTACTTAATATATTGCACAAAATGTGAGAAAATTAGATATGTTAGATGTAATAGGTATCACATTGTTAATTATTGAGAAATAAACTACACACACGCAGTTCTTATACACTAGTACAAATCTATGAAAAACCTCAACTTGTTTGATGAAGAATCAAGTTCTTGTTAGTGACCATAGGTGCCCCGTCTTCCTCTACATTTACGTGTACAACTTAAAAAGGTAGTACATTGTTGAACACCATTTACAAACGTATTTATACCCTAGTAATAATACCACAGTGATTTATACTTTCCAGTTAGTGCTTAACGGTTAAAATGGGATTCCCTACACTTTGGCGATTTTATACTTCCACTCCCTCAACTAGTACAACTAGCCCCTCAGACCTTACTTAAAAGCTTACCTTACTTAAAAGACATATACTTTGCTATTCTTTTGTAAAAAAAAGTTTACAGGAGCGGCATAAAAAAGGCTAATTACTATATTTGGAAAAAAATAGAAAAAACCGCGATGTAGTGAAGCCACAAAGTCAAAGTAGCAAGGGATGACTGTATATGTAAGCTAAGGGATCTAAGTGGACTTATTCAAAGTAGAAACAATATTCTAAGTCATGCTGTGCCGCATCATCTGCCAGAGCTACTGTTATCTCCTCTAGCCGAAAAAACAAAAGAGAGTCCTACCATTTGTATTAGTTATCTCCAAATTTTCAATTTTGGCGCTGACACCGCTTTGCTTTTGCATGTGGTCTGGAAATGGGTGTACCCCTCAATTTGTCTTCCAACGTGTTAGTTATGGTTGAATGTTTATCGTCATACACAGTTACTTTGAAGTCTTCAGAGTCATAAACACTGCTAGAACATCACCCATGTCGCAACATAACTGAATTCTATCCCATGTAGCGCATGTTTTGCAGAGTTTCGGGGATACAGAGATGTTTTGCATCAAAACCTCTGTGTAAACATGGCTCGGAATTCCATTGTTTTATGTCATAGATGGCTTCCTGTCAGTGTTTATAACTCTTAAGACTGCAAGGTAACTAACTGTATTTGCCATGCTAAGCTCAAAAGTCATATCTGCACTTTTTACCAAAATTGAGTTTTTCTCATGAGGTGGTTCTTTATAAGATACTTTACCTGTTAGCAATGTTTTACGGTCATTTGTGAATGAGAACAGGGGCAGATACAGACTCATTTGGGGGAGGGGTAAAAATGGTCCCCCCACCCATCCCTCAAAACAAACCTTTGGGTACAAAAATTTCTGAAATTGCTAATGAGTCAATAAAAGCACCAAATAGGGCTCAAACGTCAAATCAATTGTTTAAGCTATGAAAAGAAGTTGTATTTCAGACATTTAATTTCAAAAGTAATTAATGAATTGAAAATAATTCTGAAATTGTTTACATTTTATTCATAAATTGTTTGAACACATTGTGGGAGGATAATATTATTAAGGGCTGGGGGAATCGGGCATGACCCTTCCCTTGCATCTGTGCCTGAACTAGAAATTGTTTTTGAAAATTCTGAAATCTTAACTAAACGTATGAGGGCGAAAAACTTTAAAAAGTAGTTTCCCATTTTGAGCTCAGTTGCGGATACGTCTTTTGGCAGCATATCCAGCATTCAGCCATAGATTATATAATGTTGAGAATGAAAAGTGGGTACGTCCACTTCCTGACTACTCCTTGGTTGCTTCATGTGTGCAAATGCAAATTGCTTAGCAAGTGTTATGAGGTTGTTATTGATTCCAGACATAAATTCTGTTGCCGAGACGTAGTGACCCCCTTTCTGTTTTCAGTGGCTGGAATACTTTTGGGACCTCCCCACCCTACTGCGGCATGCGGGCTCGGAGTTCTTCTCTGTGGGAGGCCTGATGTACATGTTCCGCCTGCGCATCTTTTTGTGCTTCGTGGCTGCCATCATGTACCTCATCTCGCCTCTTGACATGATCCCAGAAGCTGTGTTCGGCATCCTAGGACTCCTAGACGACATGTTTGTGGTGCTCTTGCTGGCCATCTACGTGACTGTGATATATAGACGCTTTCTGGCCACCAGGTGGCAGAATGCGTAACTCTCCTTCCCCACCCTGTTGTAGTTCCCGACCGACCCAACAGCGACACACCAAATCGAAATATTGAAGGGCAAGATTGGTGGCCGCCACCTGGTGACTTAATAAAAAAAGGTGTCGACTAAACTTTAAGCCGATTCGCCATTCGGTCGCTACTTTCCCCAACCCCACCTGTCTTAGTGATTAATAATTGCGATATCAATTACTTATATTAACCTTTATTTAAATTGACTATTTTTATATTTTAGTAGCAGTTAAAAAGCTAATTTTTTTCGTTTTTGTTTAGAATAAAAGTGACAACTAGTTGAGACAAACTTAACCTGGCAGCATTGTGAAGGCTATGCATATCCTGATCGCAGCTTTATGTTAGGTTTACCCCAACTACAGAAACAAAGGAGTAGCAACGAATAAATTTGCTTCAACTCTTCACTTTCGACCAGAAAAAATTCCCAATTGTGATCTTTATGAAGCATCTGCCTTGCAGTCTCCATTGTATGTGCTAAACATTTTACTGCCAACTTTTATTTCATTCAGCTTTTTGGTTCAACTTCCTCAATAGGATTTTAAGGTCCATTTGCAAGTTTCGTCCTCATAGACGATCATGATCTCTTATTGCAGTGGTTATCAGAGTTTGATGATTCAAAAAAAAAAAAAAAAAAAAAAAAAACAGAGCTGTGAAGTATTTTCTTAATCCCATCCCCCTCGTAAAATACTAAATTAAAAAGGTGATTATAATGTTATAAGTATTTAGATGGAATTTCTCTTATTAACAGCATTAACTTGTGCAGCGAGTGTCACATTTACATTATATTTATGATCAAGGCAGTACTTGTTTTTTTTTTAATCATTATTCTGTCCAGCTCTAAAGTAAGCTCTGTTGATGGTAATTGCAGTCACATTTAAAAATTTTCATTAATTTTTATCTTCTTTGCGGTTATAAAAACCTTTAAAACCGTTCATGAATTGCCATCTGTTAAATGTAAAATATAATCTTTCATCCATTTAATAATGTTGAGTATCATAAGGTACTCAATTAGGGCATGTACATTCTCATGTGTGCTAACTAACTCGAGATGCATAAAATTTTGTAGGATAAAAAATTACTTCAGTCACTGAATTTTACCTGTCTTTGTACTTTTTTTTTTTGGCAAAATCATTAGATTAACCTCTTCAATTTTTATTTGAAAGCTCAGACATTTTACTAACAAGATTAAAGAAATAATTGCAAATTAATTTAGAATTGCTTTTTATTAGTTTAAAAAGCTCCCTCCTGTCTTAGCACGTTTTAGTTCTATGTCCCTCCAGCATGTGTTGCTTGCTTGCAACAGTGGACTTCAAATTCAACTTTTAGAAAACTAGAAAGTCTCCAGATTTAGAATTCTTGTCTGTAATGAAAAGTGCAAAAGGTGATTTCGTCGAACTTATTGTCATTGCACATACATGTGATATGAAATATTTGCAACTGTTAGGCAAACCTCTGTATAAATCCTTATTAGACATTTTTTTTCTTGGGGGAAAAAAAAAAACTCATCAGAACCTTCTAAAATGATGACCAGCAACAGGCTCAGGACCCAGCTATGCTGGTTCTAGTCAATTTATTAACTCTCAATGAAGACCAAGAGCCCTCTTAAAACTTTCCCCCATTGCAAGTAACAGCTGCTTCTGGTAAACTATTCCAAATACCTTCAATCCTGTTGAACTCGTATTCTTACCTGATTTCAAGATTAAGTTGGAATTTGAAAAACTTAAAACAGTGACCTCTGATTTTTGTCATCTGTGCAGAAATTTAGCCCATAAACGTCCTCTATTTTAATAAACTTAAATAACTGGACCATGTCCCCTCTGACTTTCCTTTGCTTAGACATATAAAGCATTCTAAGCCTGGAATCATAAACTAAATTAGAAAGCACATTTCTAACCTCGTTGCCTTCTTTTGAACCCTTCCTAATGAAAAGAAGACCTAAACTGAGCAGCTTGTTCTAAATGGAATCTTACTGAACTTCTGTACAAAGGCAAAAGAATTTCTTGAGAATATAAGTCTTTCAAAGTTAGTTTCTTAAAAGAACAAATCAGTTTGTTGCTATTTATTTACATGAGCATTTAAAAGAAATCATTAAAGCCCCACCCCCTTCCTTTACAAACCTTAAATGTGAAATCTAAAAAATAAGTAAATATTCAAGTTTTAGCTTTTTCTTTAAAAAAAATTGAGGTACTTTTAACATTCATTATTTTACTTTATTTTTTTTAACTCATCATCACCGTTGACAAACTCATGAAACCCAAAAAATATATATTATTAAAAGATTTTTTTTTTTCATTATTTAAAAATTCTGTTTTTGTTGCCAACGTCATAAAAATCACGTTTTACTATTTTATTGGGCTCACTTCGATATCGTACTTACGTCAGTGTTCTCTAGTACAGCCTAAGGCCCCTATATATACGAGCCGGCGCATCACCTTAAAATCGGCCTTTTTGGATCGGAGCGCGTGTTTAAGTGGTTGTCTTTTCTGGCGAGGTATCGCGTTTGGTGATGTTCACCGTGATCAATTATTAGCGGCACGTGATTTGTTTGTTGAATAAAATGTTACTTTCGGCAAATTTGGCGAAATCTGAAAATTTGCTGTGTTAACCCTAGCAGTGCAACAATGAAAAATCCGATCCAAAATGGTTAAACTTGGTGGGCTAATGCGTCGGCCTATCTATATAGCGGCTCTAGTACAGCCATGCTCCAAGGAAGTGTTGTTACTCTATGTGATGTGATGCGCAATTCTTTAAAATTCGAATGGTACTAGATTCAGAGAATAATATTTCTTTCGCTGTTATTGGTGTGTCGCTTCTCCTTGGTCAGGAATTACTTAGTTGAAAAAATGTGATATAACCAAAGCAACTTTGCCCCGAGCAGAAAACTCCCCTGCATTGTTCCTAGATATGTGAAAGTGAAAACGAAACCAAAATTAGATCTACTCAAGCAAAGATCTGTTATTTTTGTTATCGATCCTCCTTCTGACTGCGTAAATAATTGTAACAAAGAAATTGTAATGTAAGAGAGTAAATCATATGCACAATCACATTATGGAGATGGACATGTTTTTAATGGTCATTAAAATGCTTTATTAGAAATCGAAAGTGGTATTAAGGAGTGTCTCGAGCGTGTTGTTCCCACATCATTTTTTATTTCATTTAACCACCATAGAAACCAAATGTTGAGGAGACTTTCTAATCTAATAATATCCCCTGAATATTTGCAAAGTGAGTTTTGGAAGAAGACTAATATACTATTTCAAACTTGAACGATGTTTATTAAGCAACAAGATATAAATCTAAAATCAACAGTCTGTCAATGATAAAATGTACTAAAAACGTAACAATTAATTCCATTACACACTTATCTACAATCTATGGCACACCACGTGGTAGGTGCTGTTATATACGAGATGACTAATAGAATAATGATGAAATCTAAACTGCATGACTATCGACTAAAGCTTAGATGTAAAACTATAAATCCATTAGGAAATAAGCTACTACAAGCTCATGATATTCCAGAGAGGCGAGTGGCACGAACAAGCAAGTTCGAATGCCGACCAAGCAACCGCCTACGACGATGAGGGATAAGCGGATACGGATCATGATTTTTCTTCGGTGGAGAGCGGGAGCTCTTTTTCCGGATGTGAGGGTATAGGGTCATTAATGGAACAGATCATTGATGGTACAAAGAGAACGAACAATTTAAATATCCCAAGGTCATTAGTCGCTAAACTTGGCCGCCCAAAGTCGCTAACTTGGCACGCGCACTTGTCGCCGCGGACGGAAGCGGGAAGGGGAAAAACCAAAGGGGGCGAGGGTTCTTATTTTTATTCGTTCTTGTTGCTAGTGAATGCATTTTGAACCTAAAGGAGAGTGGACTAATGTGAGCCAGTGTCCAAAAATGACAGTGAATGCATTTTTGGAATATAGAGTAGTTATTCATTTCTCCCAATAACCACTCGATTTCAGAAGCTTAAATGCACTTAATTTACGAAAAAGTATGTCTAAAACAGTGTTTAGTTAGAATTAGGCGGAGTTTTTAGATAGTGTATAAACACGTAACATATAAATTATACTTTAAAATGAGAATTCTTTTGATCTTAAATTTTGATCATTGTTTGAAAGAACTACAGAATGCACAAAGTACAGATTTTTTTTTTATTATGCACAATAAATGTATGACAAAAACTTTGATTTCTCAAAAAATGCTCTTAAAATAGTCAATTTTAAACAATTTTTCAGTTACATTTTCTTCGTCAAGAGCTCCCTTCAAAACGTTTTGTTCAAATAAAAAAAAAATCTGTCCATTAGTTCACGATTTATGTGTTGCTCAATTCATTTGCATAAATGAAAAATTTTTTACGTAGATATTTGCCCTTTATTTCTGGGATTTTAAGATTTGACTTTTAGTCGTAATATATAGGAATATAATGAACCATTGTGTATCATAATATTAAGTAGCAACTTTATAAAGTTTACCTGCATTCAAAAAATCATGATTTGTAAATCACAATTAAAAGCCAAATTTTAAAATTCCAGGAAAAAAAGCGCAAATGTAGTGCGTAAAACATCACACCACTGCAAATGGATTGAGCACTGAGCAATATGTCTTTTGATAGGATGAGTCGTTCTGTCAGCAAAAGGCAGGGCCGATCCTAGCAGGTGTGCAGGGTGTGCACCGCACAAGGGCGGCCAAAGCAAGGGGCGGCCGCAGGCCACATCATATAGTTCTTTTAATCAAGCAAAATTCCTCAAGAATTTCTCACAAGATAACTTATAATAAGTCAAATAAATATGCTGAATTTTAAATGTTCAACTATCAAAGTAAGTATCGATTTCCCGACAGCATAGCATAGTTAAAAAAAAAAGATTGTTAGGGAGCATTGTGTTGGTTCATTGTCCATTAATATCTACTCTTTATACACATGCTTCATTTGGTTGCAAAATTTGTGACAGAACCGGCAATCAGGCATGGATACAGGGGGGGGGATGAAGGAAATAGCCCCCTCTTGAAGCATGAAAGGGTGCCTTCCATAAAAAGAGCACTCAGGGCCCAGGGCGGCCACTAATGTTTACCCCCCTCCCCCCAAGCTTTTATAGACCTAAACAATGAAGACATGTTTTATATATTATATTTAAAAAAAAAGCTATACTGATTAGATACTCTCGCAAGCATTTCAAACAACAAATTCCGTTTTCAACAATCGCGGATGCGTGGAGAGGCTGGAAAATTGCGACTCCCCTGAGAGTCAAACATATATGAATGACGAACTAAAATTTTGTAATATTCCCCCTTTACAGCATTTTTTTCGAAGTAAAATCACGAATGAACTGCCCGGTTTCAGATCAGGGCTTTTGCCTCGGGTAGTAGGGCGGATATAAGATTTCATTTTAGGGGGTAGGTCATGTTCAAGAACGTAGTCTTACATACAAAAATTTTCTTCTACGAACAAAACCCTCCCCTCTCGCCCCCCTCGTAAAAACTATTCAAATATACAAAAAAAAATCATTGAAATCATAAAAGCTCTTCAAATATGCTTACAAAATTCATCGAAATCATTGATAAATATCATTTTAAAAGTTAACTTTTAAAGTATTTTTTCAGTTTTAGAATGTAAGGCGAAAATTTTCGGAAACAACTCTAAGTTTTCGGAAATTTCAGATATCAAAACCCTTGGTTGATTCAATATTTGCATAATACTCGACACATATCCATCTTAGATTATAGGGTCTGGTGGGGTAAAGTGGTCATAAAATCGTAGGTTTTCAACTTAGGTGAACAAAAAATGCTATAATTTCTTTAAAAATTTCAACTTTTTTTGTTGCTATTTTACATTGCATTATTAAAGAACATGGCATATTGAATTTTAGGAAAAAAAATATTGATTTAAGTAGTTTCATAACATTTTCTTTTCTTCATGTATTTATGACCACTTTACCCCATGGGGTGGGGGAAAGTGGTCATAGCATGGGGTAAAGTGGTCATAGTTAAAAATAGCTGCAAAACCGTTATAAATAACCCTAATATTTGTCCAGTTTGGTTGTTTTTATAGTTACAAGTATATGCATAAACGTTTTATATACGATGTTTTATAGTTACAAGTATATGCGTTCATATACGAGTATATACGTGTTTTGTGAACATGAGTAAACACGTTCCTATATATGAGTAGATACATGTATACATCAGATGCATGCATGCACGTGCCTACTCAAGGATATACGTATATACACGAGTATATAAGAATTTTTACGGGATAACTTACAAGAGTGTATACGTGTCTTCACGAGTATATACGTGTCACGTGTATACATGTATCACGTGCATATGCGAGTATATACACATGTAAACGAACATCATATGAGCGTATGCACTTGTATCTCGAGTATATGCGTGCATACCTGAGTTTATACGTGTATAGTAGACATATATACTCATATATAAGTGTGCATACATACATGAACACGTATACACGAGTTAACTCGTGGATACATCCAGTGTGTTTGTACTAGTGATGGGCATAATCGAGATCTTTTGATAATCGAGATCTCGGGAATCGAGTACTTCTGATAATCGAGTGATTGATAATCGAGATCTTTTTAAGTCGATCACTCGAGTGATTGATAATCGAGATCTTTTGAAATCGAGAACTCGAGCGATTGACTTCTCGAGATCTTCCGAATCGAGTACTCGAGCGATTGACTTCTCGAGATCTTTGAAATCGAGTACTCGAGCGATTGACTTCTCGAGATCTTTTGAATCGAGTACTCGAGCGATTGACTTCTCGAGATCTTTTGAATCGAGATCTCGAGATGTTTTAAATCGAGATCTCGAGATGTTTCAAATCGAGATCTCGAGATGTTTCAAATCGAGATCTCGAGACGTTTGAATCGAGTACTCGAGTAGTTCATTTTCTGAGCTTTTCCAAAATTGAGTTGACTGCTACGAGGGTGCCCACTAAAAGGGGGTGGGGCATGGCGCAGCCTGTGCAACTAAAATTTTTAGAGCCGGTTCTTTGAGAGGGTTTTTTTAATCTCATTTTCGGAAGGGGGGGGAGGGGGTCCATGGCGCAGCCTGTGAAACCGAAATTTTTAGAAGCGGTTTTTTGAGATTTTTTTTAAGTCTCATTTCGGGAGGGGGGGGGGGGAGAACTCTTTCTAGACGGATGCTCCGTAACATTTGAGAGGGTGCAACATCGCCCAGCGAAAGGGGGGAGGTGGACTCCCTTGACTTCAGTTGAATTCCCGAGTTGTTTTGGCAGGGGTGCGTTCGAGATAGGAATATGACATTTAGCCTACCATTTAGGGGTATAATAAGGGGTGAACCCTCCTGACTTTTAGAAGTTTTAGGTTAGGTTAAGTTGGGGGGGGGGGGTATTGACACCCCCCTTTTAGAAGGGGGATCAATACCACTCCCCCCAAATTCCATGAAAAATTCTAATTTTTACATTTGAGTGGGTTTGGTTTTTTGTTGTTTTCCGATAAAATGAGCAGATACACCTTTTGTCCCCTTACCCTCCGGCAAAGTTCGAAATGCAAGCTTGTTTTAGGGGATCGATTCGATAGATTTTAGTCTTCATTTTGGGGTCGCAATCCTTGGGGGATGCAGGTTCGACTAGATTCCCTGTTAGCTTGTCAGAAACTAGGAGCTCGGCATTTGGGCGACTGAGCGGTTATGCATTTAAACTAATGATTTTCAGTTATCACGTGATTATTTCGAATGGTTTCGGACTCTCAAATACGAAGTTAATAATGTAAACAAGTAGTGGAATAGTTGCTCTGCGCAAAAGTACTCATTCTTTCCTAGTTTATAGCTTTGCTTTTTTTTTTTTTTTTTTTTTTTGATGTTCTTGTTGAGAGTAATTAAATATATTTATCTGACTAATTTATGAGGAGGGAGGGTAAAATATTTCTGATTACGTTTTCCAGAGGATTGGGATTCCCGACCCATTGAAAAGTGTACAAGTGTGGCTTGAAGTGCATTGAAGTTCATGATTATTTTTTTTTTCTTTCTTGATCCGCTCTTTTTTATTTTTCTTTTTCATTCGTCGACTTTAGGAATATGCAATAACAGTAAAAGTGTTGGGAGTGAAGTTGAAATGTTTCTGAGTGCTTTAAAAAGAAATATTGAAGCTTGTCGTGTGGGATTAATTTTAGCTTCCACTCTTCGGCCCAATTTTTAAATAAAAATTACATTTTATACTGATTGTTTTTTTTTTTTTTTTTTTTTTTTTTTGAAATTCCATACGGAAGATATTTGTGACTTCTTGTGTGCGTAGCATTTATTTTCGCGTGGGTAGTTAAATTTAAGTATTTTGCTTGTTTTAATCGCTTCTGTTTATGTCATATTCCTTATAGTTTCGTAAATGTTGATTAATATATTATTTACTCAACTTAAAAATTTTCAGTCAATTAATGTGCTGATTTTATGTTTTTTTTTTTTTTGTTTTTTTTTGTAAAGTTGAGGCAATACTGCTGAAAATGCTAAGGCTCGCAACGGTCCATTTCGGAACTTAAAGTTCCGTAGCTACGTTTCATTTTCCGTGCGCTGGTCCTCAAAAAGGTTAAAATTGATTGTCAAGTTTCTCTGAAAAGCAGATTACGTATTCTGTTTTCAAATCATCCGAGATGCTCGATAACCGAGCATACCACAACAAACAACATATTATACAAGAGAGAGCGCGAGGGAGGGGGGTAAATGGCGCAGACCGCGCCATTGAAGTTTTGAAGAGGAGAGGGTAACTTAAGCGGGCTTTAATTTATTTTAGGGGGTTCAACGTCGCATTTGAGGGATGAGTGTCATCGCCATGAGGGCGGGGGCACCACTGAATTATAAACACCTTGCGTTTAAACATTTCATAAACGTTTTAACATGGCTGCCACAGCATTAACAATCGCTTTAAAACATTTACTCAACTCTGAGTAACCCCATTCGAAAAAAAGCAGAAGCAATTATTTGATTCAATAACCTTATAGAATGACAGGGGTGACACATTTGAGAAGCAATTATTTGATTCTAAAACCTTATAGAATGACAGGGGTGTCCGTCCGTCCCTGTGAGCAATGGCGCGCTTTTTATGACAATCCCCCCTCCCCCAAGAAACGATAATCCGAAAAAGGGCTAAGACTACATTAAATTTTCAATTACACGGTTTGTACCATACCGGTCAAGGGCGCCATAGAAACCGATTTCAGTACAAATTAGAGTTATTAAAATTTGACATTTTTAATAACTTATTGATTAATTGCTGGAGAAGAAATGATTTTACATTTTCGCAAAAAAAAAAAAGTACTAAAAGCAAGGATGTCCTAATTTCAAAGAAGGGGGAGGGGGCTTGAGCCCCTACTTGCCCCCCCCCTATATGGAAGCCCTTCATACCGGTTTAATATATTTTTAAATTTAACAACTCTCAATTTTAAACCTGCTAGTGTCGCCCAACGACTTGCCCATATTATCATTATCCCTCACTTTTTAATAAAAATTGTACATACGTATGTATTTAATCTTAATAACTGTCAAGTTCAAAACAATATGGAGAGCGTTTCTCTATCCTTTGTTTCAAGATTTCACCACCGGATCTCACCAGGGGCGGATACAGAAAACCATTTGAAGGGGGATGGGGGTCATGCTGAAGAAAGCCCTCCCCCATGAACGAAATTCCCGTTTTAAGTACGAAAAAATTCTGAAACTTTTTTGGGGGTCAATAAAAAGCCCCAAATCGGTCAGGAATAAGGCACATAATTGGGGATAAACATTGCAAATTAATTTCATAAGCAATAAAACAAAGTAGTTGTTCAAATATTTTCTTTGAAAAATAATTGATGTATTGAAAAGATAAGATACTGTCATCGTTTGCATTTTATGCATAAATTATTCGAACACAATGTGTACGGATACTATTCTCGAGAGTTCAGGGGGAGGGGGTCATGACCCCCACGACCCTCCATTGTATCCGCCACTCACACAACACATGCCCCTCCATAAATCCGCTCATATGATAATTAACAATTTTCGTTCTAAAAATATCGTTCTCGATTATTAAGGAATCTCACAATTATCGAAAATTCGAAGCCAAACATTCAACTATTACCCCT
Source organism: Uloborus diversus (assembly GCF_026930045.1). Classification (NCBI taxonomy): domain Eukaryota; kingdom Metazoa; phylum Arthropoda; class Arachnida; order Araneae; family Uloboridae; genus Uloborus; species Uloborus diversus. Next base: position 26,524,497 of record NC_072736.1, on the reverse strand, counting down.
TTCGAATGAAACAAGAGAAAAGCAATCATTCGATTTTAAAAATCATTCCAAATCTATCCATTCCAAGAGCAAAGATCACCACCTATGAAGATCTTCCTCCAAGAGCAATACCCCCAAAAGAGACAAAATCCCCTAAAAATTACAATCCCGCAGTTTACGTCAAACCCCCCCCCCCACCTCCCCTCTTATTTGCACCCATAGGAATGAATTACACGAGAAGTTAACCACTTGTTTTATTAAGAAATAACTAAGTACCTTTGTGCCGAGAAGTAACATGAAATAACAAACGTTTAGTATCCCAAATATACAGAGTACTGAAGAAACGTGTTTTGGAGTTTTAAGGTACCCTTTTTTTCAACAAAATAGTAAGCTTTTACATATAGGGGGCCATTCCTTTGTTACGTATGGATGATTTTGGCCATTTTTGACCCCTTCCCCCCATGTAAGGGTACGTAAGGTTTTTCAAACCCCTCCCCCTATTCTTACATAAGATTCCATTTCATTTTCGAAATAATGAAATAACTAATCTAATATCACTGGAATCGAAATTTAATTCAGTACTAGCTGCGTGCCCGGCGTTGCACGGGCTACCTAAAAAATGTAAGAGCAGTCCAGTTGATGCTTTTGTAGTACACTGACACTAGTTTCTAACGCGTTAAGGAATAAATAAATGCGCGTAAAGCAAGGTTTGCAAAACACCAGTAAAACATATTTTTGCCAAAACACCTCATCAACGTTAATAATCGTTATCAATGATACAAGTTATGAGTACATTTTCAGTCAGCACAAAAGGGAAAATATATGCATTATCAACTATAATCTTTACTCACGTTAAACTGAATTACATCTGATAGACTATATCGGAAATATTTATGCACAATAACAATCCGCTTTTTACATAAAATAGTCTACTACCCGGCCAGGGCCGATCCTAGCAGGTGTGCAGAGTGTGCACCGCACAAGGGCGGCCAAAGCAAGGGGCGGCCGCAGGCCGCATCCTGTAGTTCTTATAAGCAAGAAAAATTCCTCAAGAATTTCTCACAAGAAAACTTATAATTAGTCGAATAAATATGCTGAATTTTAAATGTTCAATTATCAAAGTAAGTGTCGGTTTCCCGGCAGTATAGCATAGTTTAAGAAAAATAGAATGTTTAGGAACATTGTGTTGGTTCATTGTCCATTAGTATTTTCTCTTTACACACATGCTTCATTTGGTTGCAAAGTTTGTGACAGATCCGGTAATCAGGCATGGATACAGGGGAGGAGAAATGGCCCCATCCTGAAGCATGAAAGGGTGCCTTCTAAAAGGAGCACCGAGGGCGGCCACTAATGTTTACCCTCCAAGCTTTTATAGACCTAAACAATGAAGACATATTTTATTTATATAGAAAAAAAAGCTATACTGATTAGACACTCTCACAAGCATTTCAAACAACAAATTCTGTGTTCAACAATCGTGGATGCATGGAAAGAAGGTGGAAAATTGCGACAACTCTGAGAGTCAAACATATATGAATGACGAACTAGAATTTTGTAATTTCCCCCTTTACGGAAATTTTTTCTAATTATAATCCCGAATGAACTGCCCGATTTCAAATCAGGTAGGAGGACAGGGCTCTTCCCCCGGGTAGCAAATTTAAACGAAGCTCCTCAACGAAGATCAAAAAGGATGCCATGACCTCCTTTACGAGACTAAAGAAGGCTTAAAATTGCATTTCTAGGACTTTAATTTCGGAAAATTTTGCTGGTTGCACCACTGATCTTAAGTCTCTGGTTCCCAATTAAAATTATTTATTAAGTCTTTGATTCACCCCTTCCACCTTAACTTAATCAAACATAGCCTAAAAATGTTGGCTTCAAAATCCAAAATGTGTTTTTAGAAGACAGCCCTTCCTACTGTCCTCAAAATTTGCTTAATGACATTTTTCGGATTTCTTTTTCGAAATTTTTGCGATGGACTTTTTGCGATTACTAACAACGACAGTCTCAATTAGCGTCTTTAGAGAAGCCCCTAATCCCTACCCCTCTCACTTAATTTATTGAAAAACAAAGTAAAGTTGCGTTTTTCAAACACCAGTTTCAAGAACTTTCGGGGAAGGACCCTGGATCCCCCTTTTCTCCAATGCAATATCACTATACCTCAAAATTTCGTTTAGACGGTTCCGTGGAGCCACAGAACCCTTCCTGCCTAAACTGGCCTGAAATTGACTTCAGTTTCAAAAAAACAGTTAGTGAGGACACACTGAACCCCCGTCCGCTCTTAGTCCCATCGTTATCAAACAATGCCAAAAATACGTTTTTGGGACTTCAATTTCTAAACAATTCCGAAGGAGAACTGCTTGGCATATGTAACTTTCTACCGCACTAGGGCATAATCACCAGTCGTCAAGGTAAGGTGGAAAAAATTCTATAGTTGTATTTTTCCGATATTAATATCGAAGAACATCCGTAAAGATCCGCCAAAGCTTCCCAGTTTCGTTAACGTCACCAAAGATAGTATAAAATAGCGCTTTTAGAAACATCCGCTTGGGAGTCCCAAAACCCTTCCTTCTAAAAAAAATAGCCTGTAATAGATTTTAGTTCTGAAAAATATTTCGGTTCGGAATATTTTCACGTTTCCCCTATTGTTTTCAAATACAGCCAAAAATGGGTTTTTGAAACAATTGCGCCGAGAAATAACCGGAGGAAAGCCGCTAGATCCCCTACCGTCACCAAAAGACAGCCTAAATTTGCGAACTTCAATTTCGAAAACTTTCGATGGGAGACGATTGAATCTCCCTCACTCTAGCAAGGTCAACAAAGGTAACCCAAAATTGCGTGTTTAAAACTTCAGTTTCGGAAAATTTTCGGGAAGAGCGCCGATCCTTCCTATGCTACGGTCACAAAAATAGCTTCAAACTGAT